>NC_034190.2:26499856-26669856 GCF_002021735.2 Oncorhynchus kisutch
AAATTGTCTGAATAGAGAATTACCTATTCAGAGGGGCCTCCTCCTTAATCCATAGTAAGAAAAGGCCTATCCTAAGCTGATGTTGTTCTAGGAAGGAGAATGAGACTCGTCAACTTTTCTTCAGTCAGAGAAGTATTCTGATTCCTCCAGACATCACTGACCTTCAGCTTAGGGGAGGATGGTGGAGACGAGAGAGGAGGGAGGCTGGGGGAGGATGGTGGAGACGAGGGAGGAGGAAGGCTGGGGGAGGTGGGGATGACGCAGGTAGTGGGAGGCGGGGGAGATGGAAGAGAAGGTGGGGGAGAGGGAGGCCGGGAGAGATGGGGAAACTGGAAAGAAAGACTGGCAGATGCCAGTCTAAAGAGAGGTGGCAGTAGACTAGACCAGAAGACAGCCTGGTGCCCTGCCTTGCAGCCAGACACTCACATAGCTACAGAGAGGGGGAAAGTTTGCCTCAGGTCAGATAGAAAACTCTTTAACTTTAAAACATTATTTTACCTTAAGTGAAATGGTAAGTTGGCGAGGAGTCATATTCTTTAGATACGATACATATTACAAACATATACTGTACCTAGACAAAGTGAGTCATGTCAAGTGACTGTAGTTGTTACTGTTAGTCGTGAAAATGTTTGGGATTCCACTGCTCCTCATGAAAGCTGTGCACATTCAGTGAAGACATTGTGGAATTGTATGTGAGACATTGTAGGATTGTATGTGAGACATTGTAGAATTGTATATGAGACATTGTAGAATTGTATGTGAGACATTGTAGAATTGTATGTGAGACATTATAGAATCGCTCTTGAGATGTGATGGCATACAGTTGTCAATCTGAGCGGTTTCATTTCCAGAACCTAAACAATGTAGATGTTGGCACAGAAGCCAATATGACATTTTTGTCCCCCGTATTTTAAAACCCATTCACAGTCACAATAAGTCTGAATGCATATAATCCAAATCCATTTGAATTATCCAAATGATTGTGCTCCATTTCCAGTGTGTTCAAATGGAAGGGAATGATTTCATCCTGAATGTATCCTGTTTGGTGTCTTTCATATGAGTTCCCTGTCTGCTGCTACAGTACTGCTGCCAAGTAGCTCTCACAGAGGCTTTAGTTGAAGCATTAACACTTGGGCAACGGAACTCGTTTTAACAACTTGTTTCATGTGAATTATGGGCAGGTAATAGGTGTCAGTCTGGACCAGCTGTCTGCCGCTCAGGTGGCAGATGGATATGAGAGAGAAAGGGGAAAGGGAGGATCACATTCTGGGTGGAAATGCAGAGGAAAAAAAACAGGATATGGAGAATGTCCTAAGTGGAAATGGAGGTGGCATGTCACCTCTAGGAGCTTGTTAGAGAGGTAGTAATGTTTTCATCTTGGTTTTATGCCTATCTGTGTTGGTTTGGGCAGAGTGATTTCAGTTCACACGGGTTTCTACAAGTGTGATTGGGTGCAGTTTTCACACTGAATCGAGAATAGCGTAGAGTACACACAGAATTGCTCTCTCTCAAACAGTCATGCGCACACACGAATACAGAGTGACACGACTACGCACTCTCTCACCCTTTCAGAGTAAGACACAAAGAGAGACTTCAGCGAAAGAGAAAACACTCAATAGGAAATCCTTAACTCTTGCTTTTGCCCTTGACACCCATGGGAAAATACAATGATAGAGAAAGACACCCATTCTTCATCAATATTTAAGTTTTAATGTCACATGCGCAAGTACAGTGAAATGCCTTTTTTGCAAACTCAAAAAGAGTGATGTTCTCCTACCTGAACACAGAGAAGAAATTTTCCATAATCACAATAGGAATATGTTTGTATCTGTTGTCATGACGTTGGCCTGTTGGGGGAGGTTTATGACCCCGTTTCTCTCTCTCTACTCTATAGAGTTGACTCTTGAAAAGCCCTTTGTTAACATAAGAGATTTTGGGAGCATCAACAGGTGGGAAACGGAACCATATTTCGGTAATCCAATCAGTTGAAAATATGCATTGGTACTTAATGAATATGATGTCAGATCAGTTGGCAACTGAGACATGATTACTGATGATAGGACGACATAAACTGTATCTTGGACAATCTACACATTCTAGTTAATTCTAGTTCAGATTCAAATGGAAATGTTGTGCAATTTAAATGTGTAAATATGAAAATATGTGTGTAAAGATTAAATGTAATTTTAGCTTCTTAATGAGAGAACAGTTTGTTATAAGAACACCACTCTGCTCACTCAGAGGTGAACAGACATGGTTTGTTGTCACGATCGTCGTTGGAAGCATACATGGACCAACGTGCATCGTGATCTGGGTTCCACATCTTTATTGAAGTGAAACTAAAACAAGACAAAATAAAGAAACAGTGAAACGTGACTACGTGGTGCACAAGCACAAAACACAAAATAATATCCCACAAAAACAGGTGGGAAAACAACTACTTAAATATGATCCCCAATTAGAGACAACATTTACCAGCTGCCTCTAATTGGGAATCATACAAATCACCAAAATAATTTGTTTTAACTAGACCCCACATAGAAATGTTAAACTAGACTACCCCCTAGTCAAGCGCTGACCTACTCCACCATAGAGAAACAAGACTCTCTATGGTCAGGACGTGACAGTTGTAAACTATGAAACACACCCTTCTTTCACCACTATATAAACCCGTTGACGAAAATTCAACTTCCTGTTCCAAGGATGTGAGGACTTGCGGTCCCCGCGTTAAAATGGACAAGGTCATCTACAGAACTAAGCTAAACTCAGCGTGAGCTCTAGTTGAGGGACAAGAACCTAAAGAAATTAGCATTGACTTTCAACGTGAAGATGACAATCCACACACCGAAAGGATGAATTTCGACTATACCAGCCAGAATATAGCATGAGCTTAAAGTATGGCAACTTGGTATGAACTTTGAACTCTTATTCACTAAAGAAGTGATACCCTCTCTGCCCACTAAACGTGGGATAGGAGAGGATGGACAGAGCATCCATTCTACCACGCTCCAGTTCACCACTAGATATTCTTCAGAGGACCAGAGATCCCTGCTGGGCAACCCGGCCTTCTATCTATGACCAATCTACCGAAGCGCAGCTCATATTTATTGCATTTTCAAATAGGCCGTAAATTTAGAATGCATAAGATACTGTATTTATGATAGCATAGCTGCCTACGGCTCAATAGTCTTCCCGCTCTTTTATTCAAAAATCAACCCCGTTTCTTTGTGTAACTAACAGTCATCATTTTTTTACCTTTATTTAACTAGGCAAGTCAGTTAAGAACAAATTCCTATTTTCAATGACGGCCTAGGAACAGTAGGTTAACTGCCTGTTCAGGGGCAGAACGACAGATTTGAACCTTATTAGCTTGGGGATTTGAACTTGCAACCTTTCAGATACTAGTCCCAACACTCTAACCACTAGGTTACCCTGCCGCCCCATATCTGTTCCCCTAGGAACGTTTTCCTTTATGACATCATTTGTAATCAATGTATGATCCATTCTGTGTAGATGTAATACAGTGTGATTATTTAGGTATTTAGTAAATTAATAATTAAACCAAATTTTGTATTGCTGATTCAACTTGTTAGCCAGGGTTCGTGAAGATAACCAAGAATTTACAACTTTCAGACGAGACTAAATAAGGTGACAATTAAATATAGACTGCTATTGAGGTAAGAGATGACCAGGTCTTTAAGAGTTTATTCGGAAGATAACATCTCTAATAACATTCTTTCGTGGATCCCCGACATTCTAGTTAATTACATTTACATGATTAGCTTAATCAGGTAATATTAATTACAGAGAAATTATTTTATAGAAGAGCATGTCATATCACTTAATCCGGCATAGCCAAAGACACGACACTGTGTCATTGCACTTCTAGTGATACAGTACCCAATACATGGAAAATACATCATGTATTTTAGAGCACATGCTGAATCCAAAGATCCAGTTCATACACTAAGAATGTTCAACCTCTCCAGTTACAGTCAATGCACTAACTGTATATGTTTGCAGAATGTATGAGGAATGTACTCCAAAGACTGCTGAGAACTTTAACAACGCAAAAACTCAATTATGTTTTTCAAAGATTTGGCATCATTCAATTTTCTACTCTTTGTGGCTCGGACGGTATTACCTAAGTCCAATGATCCCGGTCAAATAATGAATCTTATCAGTACTATTCGTTTTGGTATTCTCTATATTGACCAGAGCCTTATGGTGGTCAAAAGTAGTGCACTACAGTACTGTATATAGGGAATAGGGAGCTATTTGGGACACATCTAAAGACCATTAATCCGTGTAATGGGTGGCACTGTCATTGGATAGCAGAGCAAGGGTGATTTCTACAAAATGATTGTGGTTCGGATTTGAATTTCCCTCAATGTTTGGGGCAGGAAATGCTGAGTAAATCAAAGTTTGGGGTGTCTGGCTGACACTGTGATTTAAAACATACTAAAAAATACTATGTCTATTTACTACTTCTGCTGCTTAAAGGTAGACCCTTAGAAATGTAATGACGTCCCTAAAATCAATATGATATTGCCATGGATACCAATGGAAAGCAGTAGATAATACATAGTCTAGGTTTCTCGTGTTAACTGAGGCTGTATGTCATATACAGTATGAACAAAAAAGCATTAACCACAGAATTGCATTGCATAAAATGTTATGGGGGTCAATATTTTTTTAGAAGGACCGATTCATTGTAAATGTCACAGAAAATAGCATTCATTTGATGAGCGCCATTTCCAGGTTAGAGACACATACAACTCTTTGTTGTTGTAATTGCACATGCATGTTATCTACTGTAAGGCTGCTGTACTTTAATAATGGAGTAGCTTTATGTTTCTAAGCATGTTAAATCATTCGAGTAAAAAACAACATTTGAATGGTTGATAAAAGCAGATGGTAGATAAAAGGGAAACAATATAATTCATGTTTGATTTGAATTCTTGTCCAATGTCTGCTCAATTGTAAATTACCTTTAAATGTCAACTGCTATGCATTTGTCGACAACAACGCGCCTTGGATTGAATCCAAGACGTAGTGCACTGTGAAGGGATTAGGGTGCCACTTCGGACATCCATGGACATATAATGGGGGTTTCACGCCCTCCTGAGGCCCTCCAGCATTCACATCATTACCTCTCTCTCTCTCTCTCTCTCTCTCTCGCTCAAAGCGTTTATCCTGCATTGATCTAGTCATCATTGTCAAGCTCAGAGCCGGAACACATCAAGCACTGAATCTTATGCATCTCTGAGAACATAGTGTATACAGTATTAAGTCATTTAATTACTGGAAAATCCATCTCCCTTAACTAACCTGGCTATACACATGAAATCGAGTCAAATGTCCACATAGTAAATTACAAATATATTACAAATATATTACACAAAAATATGAATATGGTGCCTTTTTTTGAAAACCAATGAAAAGAGTTGACATACTTTTTTGTATGACAATGGGCTAAGACACAGTCATTCATATTTTTAACATACACTTACAAACCAAATGTGATTTTCCTCACAAGCACCATTTCCAATCAACTCTGGATCTGTCTTAATGTGTTTGGCTGAATATGGTCCTTCGAGCATAACAGACTCAGCACAGGGTTCCAGATAACGGATCGATGGTAAGCTAACCCAGCAACAACCCCCTGTAATTAGAGTCCGGCAACGACAGCTCAGCAGACCTACACTGACAGCTGGAGGAGGACAGGGGAGAGCGTGGATGAAATAGGGGGAGAGAGGGAGGAGAGGACATACACACAGAAGTATGTGGACCCCCAATCCTCCAGAGTTCGATGGCGGCGCGCTTTACACCACCACCTAACACTTGGCATTGCGCATGGTGATCTTAAGCTTTCATTTCATGAATCTCCCGATGAACAATTCTTGTACTGAAGTTGCTTCCAGAGGCAGACCATATTTATACCATATTTACACGCTAAGCCGTTCAGCACTCGGCAGTCCGATTCTGTGACCTTGTGTGGCCTACCACTTCGCGGCTGAGCCGTTGTTGTTCCAAGATGTTTCCACTTCAAGATAACAGCATTTACAGTAGACGGGGGCTGCTCTAGCAGGGCAGAAATTTGACGAACTGACTTGTTGGAAAGGTGGCATCCTATGACATTGCCACGTTGAAAGTCACTGAGCTCTTCAGTAAGGCCATTCTGCTGCCAATGTTTGTCTATGGAGATTAAATTGCTGTGTGCTCGATTCTATACACCTATCCGCAAAAGGTGTGGCTGAAATAGTCGAATCGACTAATTTGAAGGGGTGTCTACATACTTTTGTATATATAGTGTATGTAAAAGTGTCAACATCACTTGACTGAAGGAGAGGGGGGCTGGGGCATAACATGCATATCAGATGCCACATCACAGACATGGGAAGAAAGGGAAGGAAGATGACACGAGGGAGGAAGTGTAGATGCTCCCTATATCAGGATTGAGGGGGGAGAGAGAGAGGGGGTGTCTAGAGACACCATTTAAACCAGATGAGGTCACCGCATGTGTGGGAGGTGGAACAAAAGGGCTAGCTGAGGCATATTGAGCAGGGCTGGAGGCTCTACAGTGAAATAAGACAATAATCACCTACCAAAACAGCAATCAACAAGGCATATTAACATTAGGGAGAGGCATGCATAGCCGAGTGATCATAGGGTCCAGTGAGTAGCTAGGCGACCTGGAGACACGGCGATTCAGACAGCTAGCGGGCCGGGGCTAGCAGAAGGGGCTTAGGGGACGTCGCGACGGAAGAGTCTGTTGAAGCTCCCTCGGACGGTTCGTCGGCAGATAGATTGAAGTAACATTACTTTAGAAGCAGCATTGAGCTAAACTCATTTCTGTCATGTCTCAAAAACAAGCCACTGTAAAGCATATTTCAGACACTCACTTCAGCTAAATCATTATTTTTCTCGTTGCATAACAGGCATCAATGTGATCCACTTTCAAAAGCACCTCAACCCACTAGCGCCTGGTAAATCACACCAAAACACTACACAGTCACAACTACAGTGCATTTCAAGCCCATTCTCTATCTACCAAGACCCTGATAGCAGTCTTTACTATAGAAGCCGGCCTTCGTGGACCCTGTTAAAAAAGGAGAGAGAAAGAGGGAGTAGTAGAAGGACAGACTGGTGATGTTAAGTTTGTCTGTTTCCTGTTTACTCACATGCATGATTTAGAGCTTAAATCACAACATTTCTGCTTTGTGTGTAAGAAGCTCATGGGAGAAGGCAACACATTTCACAAGATGCCCTGCTTTCTGTTAATAATTTCTTTCTGTTTCATCGAAAGGCACAAGGGTTCATTCAGTCAGTTTGTCACCTTCACTGAAATAGTTTTCCAAACTCTTGGTGTTTCAGTGCAACAAAGCCTTCGAAAACCCAGAAGACCGGAAGCTTCATCTGACTTTATCTGACTTTCATTTATTGGCTTTTCATTTATCTGACTTCCAGCAGCACCTGGGAGACCAGAGCTCAGGTGCATCCTGTTTCAATTGATCATTCTTTAGATGTTTCTACAACTTGTTTGGAGTCCAACTGTGGTAAATGCAATTGATTGGACATGATTTGGAAAGGCACACAACTGTCTATAAAAAGTCACACAGTTGACAGTGCATGTCAGAGCAAAAAACAAGGCACAGATCTGGAGAAGGGTAACAAAAAATGGTTGAGGCATTGAAGGTCCCCAAGAACACAGTGGCCTCCATCATTCTTAAGTGGAGGAAGTTTGGAACCACCAAGACACTTCCTAGAGCTGGCTGCCCGGCCAAACTGAGAAGGGCCTTGGTCAGGGAGGTGATCAAGAACCCAATGATCACCATGACAGAGCTCTGGAGATCCTCTGTGGAGATGGGATAACCTTCCAGATGGACAACCATCTCTGCTCTGCAGTACTCCACCAATCAGGCCTTTATGGTAGAGTTGTCATGGCACAAGGCGAGACCCAGATGCAGACACAGGAGGCAGATTGTTGGAGACTTACAATGTTTATTAATCCAAAAAGGGGTAGGCAAGAGAATGGTTGGGTACAGGCAAAAGGTCAAAACCAGTTCAGAGTCCAATAGGTACCGCAGGGCAGGCAGATTCAAGATCAGGCCAGGCAGTATGATCAGGCAGGCGGGAGAGTAGTCCAGAGTCCGGCAGTGGTCAAAACCGGGAAGACTAGCAAAAGAAAAGGAGTACGGGGGAAAACAAGCTGGTTGACTTGACTAAACATACAAGATGAACTGGCACAGAGAGACAGGAAACACAGCGATAAATACACTGGGGGAAAATAAGCGACACCTGGAGGGGGTGGAGACAACCACAGGGACAGGTGAAACAGATCAAGGCATGACAAAGTGGCCAGATGGAATCCACTCCTCAGTTAAAGGCACATGAGTTGCATTTAAAGACTCTCAGACCATGAGAAACAAGATTCTCTGGTCTGATGAAACCAAAATTGAACTATTTGGCCTGAATGCCAAGCATCACGTATCGAGGAAACCTGGAACCATCACTACATCAACACAGATGCATGGTGGTGGCAGTATCATGCTGTGGGGATGTTTTTCAGTGGCAGGGACTGGGAAACTAGTCAGGATCGAGGAAAAGATGAACAGAAAAAAGTACAGAGATTTCCTTGATGAAAACCTGCTCCAGAACACTCAGACCTGAGACTGGGGTGAAGGTTCACCTTCCAAAAGGACAACGACCCTAAATACACGGCCAAAACAACACAGGACTGGCTTTGGGACAAGTCTCTGAATGTCCTTAAGTGGCCTAGCCAGAACCCGGACTTGAACTCGATAAAACATCTCCGGAGAGACCTGAAAAAGGCTGTGCAGCAATGCTCCCCATCCAACCTGACAGAGCTTGAGAGGATCTGCAGAGAAGAATGTGAGAAACTCCCCAAGTAGAGGTGTGCCAAGCTTCCCAAGAAGACTTGAAGCTGTTGTTTCTGCCAAAGGTGCGTCAACAAAGTACTGAGTAAAGGGTCTGAATGCTTACGTAAATGTGACTTATTTTTATTATAAATGTATTTATTTACTTATAATATAAATTTATTATAAACTTTTTCTTTGTGTCATTATGGTGTATTGTGTGTAGATTTTAGAATAAGGCTGTAATGTAACAAAATATGGAAAAAGTCAAGTGGTCTGAATACTTTCCCAAGGCACTGTATGTAAAGTACCAGTCAAAGTTTGGACTAAAATAAGCTAAAATAAAACTGACTCCCATGAGAACCGCCACAGGAAAGGAAGACCCAGAGTTACCTCTGCTGCAGAGGATACTGTCACGACTTCCATGGAAGTCGGTGGTCGACGTCACCGGCTTTCTAGCTACCGCCGATCCACTTTTCATTTTCCATTTGTTTTGTCTTTGTTTCACAGACCTGTTTTCAATCCCACAATCACCTGTTCATTATTTAACCCTCTGTTCCCCACATGGTTTTTGTGAGTGATTGTTTGTTGTAATGTGGTCCGTATTGTGTGGCCGTGTATATTACGTCTATATATTTGATTTTTGAGTAAAAGTGTTTTTATTACACATATCTGCTGTCCTCCGCCTGACTCATCTCACCAGCTACACACAGATGACGTTACAGATAAGTTCATTAGAGTTACCAGCATCAGAAATTGCAGCCTAAATAAATGCTTCACAGAGTTCAAGTAACAGACACATCTCAACATCAACTGTTCAGAGGAGACTGTGTGAATCAGACCTTCATGGTCGAATTGCTGCAAATAAACCACTATTAAAAGACACCAACAAGATGAAGAGACTTGCTTGGGCTAAGAAAAATGAGCAATCAACATTAGACAGGTGGAAACCTGTCCAAATTTGAGATTTTGGGCTCCAAAAGACGTTTCTTTGTGAGACACAGAGTATGTGAAAGGATGATCTCCGCATGTGTGCTTCCCCCCGTGAAGCACGGAGGAGGTGGTGTGATGGTGTGAGGGTGTTTTGCTGGTGACACTGTCAGTGATTTATTTAGAATTCAAGGCAGACTTTCACAGCATGGCTACCACAGCATTCTGCACCGATACACTATCCCATCTGGTTTGCGCTTAATGGGACTATCATTTGTTTTTCAACAGTAAAATGACCCAAAACACACTTCCATGCTGTGGTTATTTGACCAAGAAGGAGAGTGATGGAGTGCTGCATCAGATAACCTGGCCTCAATCACCCAACCTCAACCCAATTGAGATGGTTTGGGATGAGTTGGACCGCAGCCAACAAGTGCTCATTACATGTGGGAACTCCTTCAAGACTGTTGGAAAAGCATTCCTCATGAAGCTGGTTGAGAAAATGCCAAGGGTGTGCAAAGCTGTCATCAAGGCAAAGGGTGGTTACTTTGAAGAATCTAAAATATAATATTTGTTTAAACACTTTTTTGGTTATTACATGATTCCATATGTGTTATTTCATAGTTTTGATGTCTTCACTATTATTCTACAATGTAGAAAGTAGTAAAAATAAAGAAAATCCTTGAATGAGTAGGTGTGTCCAAACTTTTGACTGTTATTGAACATACATATATACTTATCTATTCTTTCTTTTAATTTGTGTGCATTGTTTTGTATTGGTTAGTATTACTGCACTGTTGGAGTTCAAAACATAATCAATTTCACTGCATCTGCGATAACATCTGCAAAATATGTTTACACAAAAATTGTATTAGATTCATTGGGGACAAATGCAGGACAATGTTGGTCAGAGGGGACGATCAGTAGACTCAAGGTAATACCTGTAATTACATTATTACTACATTATTCTACAAAGACTCACATATAAAACCTTCCTCCCCAACACAATCCAGGCCATAATTGGGTGGCCTGCCTGTCTTGGGGACTGTCCGTCAGGGGACTGATGGTTTCAATGAGCCTGACATATGGAATCAGTCATTATGTATTTAAGTCATGTCTTTACGGTAATTTGTATGCCTTATTTTCTGAACGTTATAAATTAGTCATGATTGTTTGTCTTTAAGTGGGCTATTAAACCATGCAAACAGCAGTGAGGAGCAACGGGGGTCAAACTCTCGTTTTCTAGTACTTTCTCTCTGTCACCCCCACCCCCCCACCCCCCGATTTGAGACAGTTTCAAATGATCACTCTTGTAGAATAACTGTTTCAGATGCAAGATGGCCATCACTTTGCAGTGGCGAATCTTTTCATTTGGAAAAATATTCTGTTATATTTTATTCTGTAATATTGCATAATGATTTTTACTTTAACATAGGTATGTCTTGACTTTGATAAGGGCTCAGGAAAAAAGTTGTTTTTTTTCTGCTAAATTAACAAATCAAGGCTATGCCATTTCACAGCAATAGGCTTCTACAAGCAAGCACCAATGAAGATTGTGTTCCACGATATAATAACCAGCTCATATTACGGTTTCAATAAATTAATCTTAAATGGCTTTCTTTTTCAATGGCTGAATATGAATGGGCAATTTAGCAATTAGGATTTGTTATCTGTAATGGATATGCTAAATTAGGCACTGTTGCACACCATTGGCAAAGATAAATGTGCACATATTATTTTCAAGTGCAGGCCTTTTCATTCGAGTATTTGAGTTAAATTAAATATTTCAATAGCCCATCCCTATTGTCTGCTTCAACACTTCCGCACACTGCAACAGGGAGATCTTGGCTGTCAAGAAACATCCCCTAGTCCCATATTCACTGGGCACTAGGTCTGATCCCCTGTCAATGCATACAACTTCTTTTCAGTTTGCTTATGACTAATGTCTCTGCAGTAGTCTTCTCCAGTCTACTCAGCTGTACATTTCCCAAATAGTCTGTTTTGTGTTTGTCACTTTTATGCTTTGGTTTCAGAAGAATCTTATTTCTCTGGAGTCTCTGGTAAAGCAAAGTTCTCACAGCACAAACAGGAAGACTACACACACTGTGTCATGGACGTCGTAGGAAGTGAACCAAGGTGCAGCGTGGTAAGCGTACATATTCCTCTTTATTAGAATGACGCCAACAAAAACAATACATAACGACCATGCTGCTTAACAGGGCTATGCCACCTCTAACAAAGTTAACTACCCACACTGAAGGAGGGGGGGGGGGGGAAGGGCTACCTAAGTATGATTCCCAATCAGATACAACGATAGACAGCTGTCCCTGATTGAGAACCATACCCCGCCAAAACATAGAAATAAAGAAACATAGAAAACACAACATAGAATGTACACCCAAATCACACCCTGACCAAACCAAAATAGAGACATGATAAAAAGGCTCTCTCAGGTCAGGGCGTGACACACTGTTAAAGACCTAAAGGTCTGTGGGGTGAGAAAGAGCTTCTACCGACCTCGAAGACCTAAGGGTTGAAGGAACAATGTTACAATAACCACACTCGGGAACATTGCCCTGTGACGAGTTCTCCCTTTTTTTGCTGACAAACATTATCTTTGGTATCCAGTGCCTGCTCAAAGGCGATGGATTTGCTTTTATTTACGCCCCCTTACACTCTTATAAAAAAAGGTGCTATCTAGAACCTAAAACAGTTCTTTGTCTGTCCCCATTGGAGAACCCTTTTTGTTTCCTGGTAGAACCCTTTTGGTTCCAGGTAAAACCCTTTTGGGTTCCATGTAAAACCCTTTCCACAGACAGTTCTACAACAAATCAAAACATGTTCTACCTGGAACCAGTCGTGGAAAATGACATAATTAATCATGCTATCCCGTGTTTTACTGCTTAAAGAATAGTCTATTGCTAGTGTAACCTGATACAAACTTGTCTTTGTGTGACTTGGTCACAAGATATAGCTACAGCAAAGATCTGTTTAGGTGCGACCGCAACATGTGAGACATCCCATGGGTTCACTATCTGCAGGAAGTCAGCTGTGTGTAACCTTGTAGGACGGAGCACACTATAGTGTGAACTGTGACATAACGCAATTATACGGTTGAGCCCTCAACCTCAGGCTATCTTAATCTGCACAGACAAGCCAATCGCCTTTTACACTGTGTTCCACCTCTGTTTCCACACATCTGCTAAACTGCCACGTAGACAAAAGAGGTTGTACTTTTTCTATAAAAGCAGAGACCTGACGATGTTTGTTAGGCTTTCAACTCTGAACCATTGTTGGTGATGGTTGATTGCTTCCTTTTTGCAAATCTTATAAAATTGTTGTTTGAAAGAATCTGCAGTCTTTCTTCCTATAGAATTTCTCTGACTAACCAAAAGGGTTCTCCTTTGTGACATCGGCCAAATAACCTTTTTGGAACTATTTTTTTCAAAGAGAGTATGATCTACTAGAACAGTGAAGCTAAAATGTTGAATTTATCTGTATCGGCAGCATTTTGGATTTAAGATGTTTCATTTCCCTTTTTATTTGAGGGTATTTTCATGCATATCTGTTTTATTGTTTAGAAGTCAAAGCCCTTTATGTATTTAGTCCCTCATTTGAAGATGGCAAGAGGAAGTTGGTGGCACAAAACATATATGATATTTATGCATATGTAACTTTCTCACTCACCATTATTCACTATTTATTGATGATTTTCCATAATCATGGTAGAATCCACATTCATTTAGAAGTGTTCAGAAACATATTCTTATTTACAATAAAAGTGACTCCAAAATGACACAGTACATTATTTACCATTCATTTCTATAAGGCACAACTTAATCCAAAACACAACCAAAGCAAACTGCAAATGCATCCAACAAGTTTGTCGTGTCACAAGCCTGATTCAATCATTGCGTGCTAGGAATATGGGAACAAATACTAAACTTCTGACTACCATAAAGTTAATTTGTCCAAATACTTTAAATTGGGGGTGTCACGCTCTGACCATAGTTTGCTTTGTATGTTTATATGTTCTGTTTGGTCAGGGTGTGATCAGAGTGGGCATTCTATGTTGTATGTCTAGTTTGTCTGTTTCTGTGTTTGGCCTGATATGGTTCTCAATTAGAGGCAGGTGTTAGTCGTTGTCTCTGATTGGGAACCATATTTAGGTAGCCTGTTATGTCATTGTGGGTGAATGTCTATGTGTAGTGTTTGTGTCAGCACGATTATTCAGTAGTGTCACGGTTGTCACTTTGTTGTTTTGTAGTGTTCCTTTTTTCCATTAAAATGACGAACACTTACCACGCCGCATCTTGGTCCTCCTCTCTATCTCCAGACAATAGAGAGGAGGAATGTAGAACATACGTTCTATTTCTTCTCATACTTTGGTTTATACAGTTTATAAACAGTTGAGCTGGGACGAGAGTAGACCTTGGAGCCGTCGTGAGAAACACTTCATCAGTCATCACCCAATGTTGTCAGCAGTGCAATGATATGAGCTGTATTCTGTTCATCTATTCCATGATAGTTTCTTGCTATTTCTATCAGCTGCTCTAGTTTTCTCTATTGATGTTGTTGTGTTTGTATCAAGGTAAAGTATTATGCAGGTCTGTGCAGTGACCTCCCACTCTAACAGAGACTTATTGCTGTCTCACAGCACTTATTGTTCAGAGGAAAAGCACACGCTGTGTGCTTGCGTGTGGATGCATCTCTGTGTGCGCGTGTGAACTCCACATTAGTCTCCACGGTTGGTAGCCCTGAATCTGAAAATAAAATAATTAAGGCTGTAGCAGCAAAACATCCCAGAGCTAGTGTATAACTCAGTGTCCAATCGGTGAGCAGTATGACTCATAATGTCCAATCAGTGAGCAGTCCCCTGGATCTGTGCATGAAAGCATTATTAGTACTGGTGAACCACCCCACACTTCAGAAAGTATTCACAC
The DNA here is from genome assembly GCF_002021735.2 of Oncorhynchus kisutch. Classification (NCBI taxonomy): domain Eukaryota; kingdom Metazoa; phylum Chordata; class Actinopteri; order Salmoniformes; family Salmonidae; genus Oncorhynchus; species Oncorhynchus kisutch. The sequence continues at coordinate 26,514,609 of NC_034190.2, forward strand.
CCATTTACTTTTTACACATTTTGTTGTGTTACAGCCTGAATTTGAAATGGAAGTGTGTGCCATTGGCCTACACACAGTAGCCCATAATGTCAAAGTGGAATTATGTTTTTAGAAAATTTGACAAATTAATAAAAAATTAATAGCAGAATAGTCTTCAGTCAATAAGTATTCAACCCATTTGTTATGGCAAGCATAAATAACTTAAGCAGTAAACATTTGCTTAACAAGTCACATAATACGCATGCATGGACTCACTCTTTAAAAAATATATATATTTCACCTTTATTTAGCCAGGTAGGCAAGTTGAGAACAAGTTCTCATTTACAACTGCAACCTGGCCAAGAATAAAGCAAAGCAGTTCGACACATACAACAACACAGAGTTACACATGGAATAAACAAAACATACAGTCAATAATATAGCTGAAGAAAATCTATATACAGTGTGTGCAAATGAGGTAAGAAAAGGGAGGTAAGGCAATAAATAGGCCATGTTGTTGAAGTAATTACAATATAGCAATTAGACACAAGAGTGATTGATGTGCAGAAGATGAATGTGCAAGTAGAGATAAAGGGGTGCAAAGGAGCGAGATAAATAAATAAATACAGTATGGGGATGAGGTAGTTGGATGGGCTATTTACAGATGGGCTATGTACAAGTGCAGTGATCAGTGAGCTGCTCAGACAGCTGGTGCTTAAAGCTAGTGAGGGAGGTAAGAGTCTCCAGCTTCAGCGATTTTTGCAATTCATTCCAGTCATTGGCAGCAGAGAACTGAAAGGAAAGGCGGCCAAAGGAGGAATTGGCTTTGGGGGTGACTAGAGAGATATACCTGCTGGAGCGTGTGCTACGGGTGGGTGCTGCTATGGTGACCAGTGAGCTGAGATAAGGCGGGGTCCTACCTATCAGAGACTTGTAGATGACCTGAAGCCAGTCGGTTTGGCGACGAGTATGAAGTGAAGGCCAGCCAACGAGAGCATACAGGTCGCGGTGGTTAGAGGTATATGGGGCTTTGGTGGCAAAACGGATGGCACTATCATAGACTGCATCCAATTTGTTGAGTAGAGTGTTGGGGGCTATTTTGTAAATTACATCACCGAAGTCGAGGATCTGTAGGATGGTCAGTTTTACGAGGGTATGTTTGGCAGCATGAGTGAAGGATGCTTTGTTGCGAAATAGGAAGCCGATTCTAGATTTAATTTTGGATTGTAGATGCTTAATCTCTAGTACCAGTGGGGCGGTAGCTTCCCACCTCGACAACAGCAAGTGAAATTGCAGGGCGCCAAATTCAAAACGACAGAAATCCCATAATTAAAATTCCTCAAACATACAAGTATTATACACCATTTTAAAGATAAACGTCTCGTAAATCCAACCACAGTGTCCGATTTCAAAAAGGCTTTACGGAGAAAGCACACCACGCGATTATCAAAATCAAATCAAATCAAATCAAATTTATTTGTCACATACACATGGTTAGCAGATGTTAATGCGAGTGTAGCGAAATGCTTGTGCTTCTAGTTCCGACAATGCAGTAATAACGAACAAGTGATCTAACTAACAATTCCCAAAAAAACTACTGTCTTATACACAGTGTAAGGGGATAAAGAATATGTACATAAGGATATATGAATGAGTGATGGTACAGAGCAGCATAGGCAAGATACAGTAGATGATATCGAGTACAGTATATACATATGAGATGAGTATGTAAACCAAGTGGCATAGTTAAAGTGGCTAGTGATACATGTATTACATAAGGATGCAGTCGATGATATAGAGTACAGTATCTACGTATGCATATGAGATGAATAATGTAGGGTAAGTAACATTATATAAGGTAGCATTGTTTAAAGTGGCTAGTGATATATTTACATAATTTCCCATCAATTCCCATGATTAAAGTGGCTGGAGTAGAGTCAGTGGCATTGATAGTGTGTTGGCAGTAGCCACTCAATGTTAGTGGTGGCTGTTTAACAGTCTGATGGCCTTGAGATAGAAGCTGTTTTTCAGTCTCTCGGTCCCAGCTTTGATGCACCTGTACTGACCTCGCCTTCTGGATGACAGCGGGGTGAACAGGCAGTGGCTTGGGTGGTTGATGTCCTTGATGATCTTTATGGCCTTCCTGTAGCATCAGGTGGTGTAGGTGTCCTGGAGGGCAGGTAGTTTGCCCCCGGTGATGCGTTGTGCAGACCTCACTACCCTCTGGAGAGCCTTACGGTTGAGGGCGGTGCAGTTGCCATACCAGGCGGTGATACAGCCCGCCAGGATGCTCTCGATTGTGCATCTGTAGAAGTTTGTGAGTGCTTTTGGTGACAAGCCGAATTTCTTCAGCCTCCTGAGGTTGAAGAGGCGCTGCTGCGCCTTCCTCACGATGCTGTCTGTGTGAGTGGACCAATTCAGTTTGTCTGTGATGTGTATGCCGAGGAACTTAAAACTTGCTACCCTCTCCACTACTGTTCCATCGATGTGGATGGGGGGGTGTTCCCTCTGCTGTTTCCTGAAGTCCACAATCATCTCCTTAGTTTTGTTGACGTTGAGTGTGAGGTTATTTTCCTGACACCACACTCCGAGGGCCCTCACCTCCTCCCTGTAGGCCGTCTCGTCGTTGTTGGTAATCAAGCCTACCACTGTTGTGTCGTCCGCAAACTTGATGATTGAGTTGGAGGCGTGCGTGGCCACGCAGTCGTGGGTGAACAGGGAGTACAGGAGAGGGCTCAGAACGCACCCTTGTGGGGCCCCAGTGTTGAGGATCAGCGGGGAGGAGATGTTGTTGCCTACCCTCACCACCTGGGGGCGGCACGTCAGGAAGTCCAGTACCCAGTTGCACAGGGCGGGGTCGAGACCCAGGGTCTCGAGCTTGATGACGAGCTTGGAGGGTACTATGGTGTTGAATGCCGAGCTGTAGTCGATGAACAGCATTCTCACATAGGTATTCCTCTTGTCCAGATGGGTTAGGGCAGTGTGCAGTGTGGTTGAGATTGCATCGTCTGTGGACCTATTTGGGCGGTAAGCAAATTGGAGTGGGTCAAGGGTGTCAGGTAGGGTGGAGGTGATATGGTCCTTGACTAGTCTCTCAAAGCACTTCATGATGACGGATGTGAGTGCTACGGGGCGGTAGTCGTTTAGCTCAGTTACCTTAGCTTTCTTGGGAACAGGAACAATGGTGGCCCTCTTGAAGCATGTGGGAACAGCAGACTGGTATAGGGATTGGTTGAATATGTCCGTAAACACACCGGCCAGCTGGTCTGCGCATGCTCTGAGGGCGCGGCTGGGGATGCCGTCTGGGCCTGCAGCATTGCGAGGGTTAACACGTTTAAATGTCTTACTCACTTCGGCTGCAGTGAAGGAGAGACCGCATGTTTTCGTTGCAGGCCGTGTCAGTGGCACTGTATTGTCCTCAAAGCGGGCAAAAAAGTTGTTTAGTCTGCCTGGGAACAAGACATCCTGGTCCGTGACTGGGCTGGGTTTCTTCCTGTAGCCCGTGATTGACTGTAGACCCTGCCACATGCCTCTTGTGTCTGAGCCGTTGAATTGAGATTCTACTTTGTCTCTGTACTGGCGCTTAGCTTGTTTGATAGCCTTGCGGAGGGAATAGCTGCGCTGTTTGTATTCAGTCATGTTACCAGACACCTTGCCCTGATTAAAAGCAGTGGTTCGCGCCTTCAGTTCCACACGAATGCTGCCATCAATCCACGGTTTCTGGTTGGGGAATGTTTTAATCGTTGCTATGGGAACGACATCTTCAACGCACGTTCTAATGAACTCGCACACCGAATCAGCGTATTCGTCAATGTTGTTGGCTGACGCAATACGAAACATCTCCCAGTCCACGTGATGGAAGCAGTCTTGGAGTGTGGAGTCAGCTTGGTCGGACCAGCGTTGGACAGACCTCAGCGTGGGAGCTTCTTGTTTTAGTTTCTGTCTGTAGGCAGGGATCAACAAAATGGAGTCGTGGTCAGCTTTTCCGAAAGGGGGGCGGGGCAGGGCCTTATATGCGTCGCGGAAGTTAGAGTAACAATGATCCAGGGTCTTTCCACCCCTGGTTGCGCAATCGATATGCTGATAAAATTTAGGGAGTCTTGTTTTCAGATTAGCCTTGTTAAAATCCCCAGCTACAATGAATGCAGCCTCCGGATAAATCGTTTCCAGTTTGCAGAGAGTTAAATAAAGTTCGTTCAGAGCCATCGATGTGTCTGCTTGGGGGGGGATATATACGGCTGTGATTATAATCGAAGAGAATTCTCTTGGTAGATAATGCGGTCTACATTTGATTGTGAGGAATTCTAAATCAGGTGAACAGAAGGATTTGAGTTCCTGTATGTTTCTTTCATCACACCATGTCACGTTGGCCATAAGGCATACGCCCCCGCCCCTCTTCTTACCAGAAAGATGTTCGTTTCTGTCCGCGCGATGCGTGGAGAAACCCGCTGGCTGCACCGCTTCGGATTGCGTCTCTCCAGTGAGCCACGTTTCCGTGAAACAGAGAACGTTACAGTCTCTGATGTCCCTCTGGAATGCTACCCTTGCTCGGATTTCATCAACCTTGTTGTCAAGAGACTGGACATTGGCAAGAAGAATGCTAGGGAGTGGTGCACGATGTGCCCGTCTCCGGAGTCTGACCAGAAGACCGCTTCGTTTCCCTCTTTTTCTGAGTCGTTTTTTTGGGTCGCTGCATGGGAACCATCCCGTGGCGCTGGTTGTAAGGCAGAACACAGGATCCGCATTGCGAAAAACATATTCTTGGTCGTACTGGTGGTGAGTTGACGCTGATCTTATATTCAGTAGTTCTTCTCGGCTGTATGTGATGAAACCTAAGATGACCTGGGGTACTAGTGTAAGAAATAACACGTAAAAAAACAAAAAACTGCATAGTTTCCTAGGAACGCGAAGCGAGGCGGCCATCTCTGTCGGCGCCTAACCTTATGTTAGGTCAGCGCCTAGTCACAGAAAACCATACAGCCATTTTCCAGCCAAGGAGAGGGCTCACAAAAGTCAGAAATAGCGATTAAATTAATCACTAACCTTTGATGATCTTCATCAGATGGCACTCACAGGACTTCATGTTACACAATAAATGTGTGTTTTGTTCGATAAAGTTAATCTGTATGTCCAAAAACCTCAGTTGAAATTGGTGCGTTATGTACAGTAATTATTGTCTAAAACAAACATCAGGTGAAATTTCAGAAAGCCACATCAAATTACAGAAATACTCATCATAAACATTGATGAAAATACAAGTTTTATACATAGGATTAAAGATAAACGTTTTGTTAATCCAGCCGCTGTGTCAGATTTCAAAAAGGCTTTACGGCGAAAGCACACCACACAATTATGTTAGGTCAGCACCTAGCCACAGAAAACAATACAGCCATTTTCCAACCAATGAGACGTGTCACAAAAGTCAGAAATAGCGTTAAAATGAATCACTTACCTTTGATGATCTTCATCTGGTGGCACTCCCAGGTATCCATGTTAGACAATAAATGTTTGTTTTGTTCGATAATGTCCCTCTTTATGTCCAAAAACCTCTGTTTTGTTGGTGCGTTTAGTTCAGTAATCCAAAAGGCACAATGCGCGCTCTCAACATCCAGACGAAAAGTTTAAAAAGTACAATAAAAAATTCATAGAGACATGTAAAACGATGTTTAAAATCAATCCTCAGGTTGTTTTTGTCATAAATAATCAAACATATTTCAACGGCACAAAAGCTTTGTCAATAGAAAAGGAGAAACAAGAAAGGAGCGCTCCCGATCACGTACTGGACTCATGTCTTAAAATGTCCACTGTCCACTCATTGAAAGTGCTGTATCTCCCTCATTTTTCAGAGTAAAAGCCTGAAACAATGCCTGACGACTGGCCACATGTAGAAGAAGCCATTGAGATCGTGAACTGGGTCCTAAGTCTTTGTATGGTGGATAGGCTTTCAATGGAAAACAGCCTTTCAAAATAATTGTACTTTCTGGATGGATTGGGATTTGGTGGGTTGCTGTGGAGGGTGCCTGGCAGTTGACCGTGTTAGGGGTTGCCAGGTGGAAAGCACGGCCAGCAGTAGAGATATGCTTATTTAAATTCTCAAATATAGTGGATTCATCGGTGGTGACAGTGTTTCCTAGCCTCAGTGCAGTGGGCAGCTAGGACTAGATGATCTTATTCTCCATGGACTTTACAGTGTCCCAAAACTTTTTTGAGTTTGTACTACAGGATGCAAATTTCTGTTTGAAATGCTAGCCTTAGCTTTCCTAACTGCCTGGAGAAGTTGCATATCACAGGGGCTATTCATTTCTAATGCAGAACGCCACATGATGTTTTTGTGCTGGTCAAGGACAGACAGGTCTGGAGTAAACCAAGGGCTATAGCTATTCCTGGTTCTAAATTTTTGGAATGGAGCATGCTTATTTAAGATGGTGAGGAAGGCACTTTTAAAGAATAACCAGGAATCTACTGACGGTATGAGGTCAATGTCATTCCAGGATACCCAGGCCAGGACGATTAGAAAGGCCAGTTCGCTGAAGGGTTTTAGGGAGCGTTTGACAGTGATGAGGGGTGGTCGTTTGACCGCAGACCCATTACGGATGCATGCAATGAGGCAGTCAACGCTGAGATCTTGGTTGAAAACAGCAGAGGTGTATTTGGAGGGAGAGTTAGTTAGGATGATATCTATGAGGGTGCCCTATTGGGGTTGTACCTGGTAGGTTCATTGATAATTTGTGTGAGATTGAGGGCATCAACCTTAGATTGTAGGATGGCAGGGGTGTTAAGCATGTCCCAGTTTAGGTCACCTAGCAGCATGAGCTCAGAAGATAGATGGGGGGGCAATCAATTCACATATGGTGTCCAGGGCACAGCTGGGGGCAGAGGGTGGTCTATAGCAAGGTGCAACGGTGAGATATTTGTTTCTGATTTTTAGAAGTAGAAGCTCAAATTGTTTTGGTACAGACCTGGATAGTAAGACAGAACTCTGCAGGCTATCTCTGCAGTAGATTGCAACACCGCCCCCTTTGGCAGTTCTATCTTTGCGGAAAATATTTATAGTTAGTACGTTTTTTTTGTGGTTTTCCTAAGCCAGGATTCAGGCACGGCTAAGACATCCGGGTTGGCAGAATGTGCTAAAGCAGTGAATAAAGCAAACTTAGGGAGGAGGCTTCTAATGTTAACATGCATGAAACCAAGGCATTTACGGTTACAGTACATTGGAGGTAAACCTATGCATTGAGTAATGATGAGAGAGATATTGTCTCTAGAAAAGTTTAAACCAGGTGATGTCATCGCATATGTGGGAGGTGGAACAACATGGTTGGTTGAGCAGGGCTAGAGGCTCTACAGTGAAATGAGACAGTAATCACTAACCAGGACAGTAATGGACAAGGCATATTGATATTAGAAAGAGGCATGCGTAGCCAAGTGATCGTATGGGTCCAGTGAGTGGTTGGACTGGCTGGGGACATGGCGATTCAGACAGTTAGCAGGCCGGGGCTAGCAAGTTAGCAGTTAGCAGGCTGGGGCTAGCAAGCTAGCAGAAGGGCCTTAGAGGGACGTCGCGATGGGGGAAAGTCTGTTATTGCCTCCTCATGCGGTGACGCCGATAGACCAGTTGTGGTCCCCATGTGCAGTTGCAAACCGTAGTCTGGATTTTTTATGGCGGTTTTGGAGCAGTGGCTTCTTCCTTGTTGAGTGGCTTTTCAGGTTATGTAGACATAGGACTTGGCTGACTTCTTTTGATTTTCCCATGATGTCAAGCAAAGAGGCACTGAGTTTGAAGGTAGGCCTTGTAATACATCCACAGGTACACCTTCAATTGACTCAAAATATGTCAATTAGCCTATTAGAAGCTTCTAAAGCCATGACATCATTTTCTGGAATTTTCCAAGCTGTTTAAAGGCACAGTCAACTTAGTGTATGTAATCTTCTGACCCACTGGAATTGTGATACAGTGAATTATAAAATTATATAATCTGTCTGTAAATAATTGTTGGAAAAATGAAAGCTACAGTTTGTCATTAACAATACATTTGTGGATTGGTTGAAAAACTAGTTTTAATGACTCCAACCTCAGTGTATGGAAACTTCCAACTTCAACTGTAGATGGAATCATGAGACAGGAAAATGATGTGGATATATTGAAGCAACGTCTCAAGACATCAGTCAGGAAGTTAAAGCTTGGTCGCAAATGGGTCTTCCAAATAGACAATGACCACAAGCATACTTCCAAAGTTGTGGCAGAATGGCTTAAGGACAACAAAGTCAAGGTATTGGAATGGCCATCACAAAGCCCTGACAACAATCATATAGAAAATGTGTGGGCAGAACTGAAAAAGCATGTGCGAGCAAGGAGGCCTACAAACCTGACTCAGTTACACCAGTTCTGTCAGGAGGATTGGGCCAAAATGCACCCAACTTATTGTGGGAAGATTGTGAAAGGCTACCCAAAACATTTGACCCAAGTTAAACATTTTAAAGGCAATGCTACCAAATACTCATTGAATGCATGTAAACTTCTGACACACTGGGAATGTGATGAAAGAAATACGAGCTGAAATAAATAATTATCTTCTATTATTCTGACATTTCACATTCTTAAAAGAAAATGGTGATCCTAACTGACCTAAAACAGGGACTTTTTACTAGGATTAAATGTCAGGAATTGTGAAAAACTGAGTTTAAATGTATTTGGCTAAGGTGTAAACCTCTGACTTAAACTGTAGCTGTAGCATATCTGAGACGTTTTGATGTGATCCATGGGTTATCCAAGTGGTGTTACCTTATAGAGCTGTAAACATGTTAGTTTCCTTTTTATCACCTGTGGCCACCTGCCAGCTGCTCCAGCCTGGCCAGGCTATCTGGTACTTACTGTCAGACACAGTGAGAGTAAAAATGTGTTTTGTAGAGTTATACTTTGGCTCTTTCGAGAAAGTGTGTGAACCACAGCTGGAGTCAGAACTGAAGTCCTTGTGAGTCCACAGATCCAAGCCCAGACCCAAACCCAGACCAGAGAGAATAAACCTGAGTTGGGCAAATGCAGCCATCTGGCTGCCTATTACTCTTGTTCACAGAAAGAAAAAACCCTGTTCCTTTTATGCTAATTCAAGAAAGCATAAGTCAAGACCGATCTGATACTGATGAAGACCCAAATTCTTAAGACAGACACAGTAATACTGTATCAAGTGTACCTTGATTTTTTTTTTTACCAGATTCAATTCAATTAAAATAAATGTATTATTCCATGAGAGAGAAGGGTGACGGATTGAAATAACGGTCAGAGAGTTTTGTGTATGCAAGGTAGAGAGGTATTTTAAGCAGAGGTGAGGTAGGAGAGCCAGGGATAGGGTATAGGCAGAGCTAGGGTTAAAACTAGGGGAGACCCACAGGAGCAACCAGGGTCAAACGCCCCACCCAAGTGCATGTCGACAGATCTCCCACCAAGTCAAATCGGGGACCTGAACCCATGACCTATTGGCCAACTCAAGCCCAAGCTCTTAACTGCCAGGCCACCAACCATCCAAGATCCCCCCCCCCCCCCACAGTTCCGCGAGAGCTGCCCCTAAACCATCTGAGACCCCCAAACCCCCTCCTCACCCCACCAAGCCACCGTCCCCCAATGCACCAAAAAAATGAACAAAAGAGAAAGACAACAGAAAAAAAGACATCAGGGGCAACCAGAATCAAAACAGCAAGGCCACTGTATGCATTTGAGTGCATATACTGTATGGCAACATTGCCGTGTGTCTGTGTCTGCGCGGCATCAGCCTCAGAAAAACAGGGAATGGATGTAACAGCTTCCACTCCTGTCATTTAAAAAAAACTTTATTTTGTACTTTTATCTTTGACTGTCAATCTTTCCCCCACCCAGCAACTCCACTCCCACTTGTTTCCAGCTCCACATCCTAACCCTCAGTTTCCCTCAGTCCATCCTACCTCTCTCTGCTGGCCACCCTAACATGCAATTTCTATCTAATGGAATAGAATCCACAGATTGTGAGTTGAAGATAAAAAAGTTTTAGTAATTGACTGACTGACTGACCAGGTCTCTCAATCTCCCAACAATGCTATTTATAAGGGTACATTTTAGATTAATGTTATGCTTTTTCAGCCTTTCCTTAGCCCGAGACCAGAGGCAGGCTACCTGAAGGCAATGCTAGAACAAATGGTCTATTGATTCTGTATCCTCACAACACAATCTGTGTATCCTCACAACACAATCTGTGTATCCTCACAACACAATCTGTGTATCCTCACAACACAGTCTGTGTATCATCACAACACAATCTGTGTATCATCACAACACAATCTGTGTATCCTCACAACACAATCTGTGTATCACAACACAATCTGTGTATCCTCACAACACAATCTGTGTATCCTCACAACACAATCTGTGTATCCTCACAACACAGTCTGTGTATCATCACAACACAATCTGTGTATCATCACAACACAATCTGTGTATCCTCACAACACAATCTGTGTATCACAACACAATCTGTGTATCCTCACAACACAATCTCTGTATCCTCACAACACAATCTGTTATTTTTCCCCTCTAAATATTCAACATTTTGTTGATGGCAAGAATTCTGAGCAATAATTTTAGCCGAAAAGCACAAAGTCTTAAATCTTGTGTCGAACTCATACACCCTGTGCCATGGAATCGGTACATGAAAAATCTCTTCAGTCATTTTGCAATCTGAATGGCACAGCTGTCAACATCCTGGTCCTCAAATGAAATTGGTATACTTTCCTATTTATCTACGCAGGTTTTAATCCTTAATATTGGGAAAACAGACCAATTCCCTACCTTCTCCTGCTGCCACCTCCTCCATTTTTGTGGTAATAATTAAATAAATAATTTATCATCTTGGATTGAGCAGACCTTCCCATACAATTCTGATAGCTCCACGAAAGACTCTACCATTCCAATATCATTTAAAAACGAAATCATTTTCAAACACCTTTCCCATAAACACATGTATTTTATCAACCATCACATTTGAGTTCAACCATAATATCTGTTTATCTTTTCTCTGGGATGAAATTGTAACCAGATCTCTAGTCTTCTGTATTTTAGTTTCACACCATTTCACCAATCATGAAATAATGGAGAAAGCTCAATCCTGACTCTTGACATGGTTTTTAGTTACACACCCTAAGTTAGTACAGTTAGCACCTTCTATCCTATTCTTTGGACCTGTAAATTGTTGGAGCTTCACTTTGGTCTCTCTTTGACCCAAGGTGCAGAGCCCAACTCCGGGTAGCTCTGGCTCAAGAGTCACGTACAACTTGGCATAGGCTGTTTATCCTGATAAGGTTCCTGAGGTTGCCAGGCACCCGGGAGCAGACAGCACAGTACTCCTGGCTAAGAGTTGTGCTCATGCATGTTATAGAGCTGGTTAAAGGGGCAGGCCAGTTCTATACCATCCCAGAACTGGCCTAGAGTCCAGTCCATACTTCACACTATATGTTTGATTGGGGCTATATACACTGATCAAAAGTATGAATGCAACAATTTCAAAGATTTTTCTGAGTTAAATCAGGCCCTAATCTATGGATTCACATGACTGGGAATACAGATAACTTCATGATCTGTTTTGACCACCATTTGCCTCATGCAGCTCAACACATCTTCGGCAATAGAGATGATCAGGCTGTTGATTGTGGCCTGTAGAATGTTGTCCCACTCCTCTTCAGTAGCTGTGGGAAGTAACTGGATGAATGACATGACAATTGGCCTCAGGATCTCATCACGGTATCTCTGTGCATTCAAATTGACATCGATAAAATGCAACTGTGTTCGTTGTCCGTAGTTTATGCCTGCCCATACCATAACCCCACCGCCACCACGGGGCACTCTGTTCACAACGTTGACATCAGCAAAATTCTCGCAGACAGGTGAAGACCCTGGTGAGGACGACGGGCACGCAGATGAGCTTACTTAGACGGTTTCTGACAGTTTGTGCAGAAATAATTTGCTTGTGCAAACCCACAGTTTCATCAGCTGTACGGGTGGCTGGTCTCAGACGATCCCGCTAGTGAAGAAGCCGGATGTGAAGGTCCTGGGCTGGCAAGGTAGCTGTGGTTGTTGGAGGTGGCTTATGGTAGAGAAATGAACATTCAATTATCTGGCAAACAGCCCTGGAGTCAGCATGCCTATTGCACGCTCCCTCAACTTGAGACATCTGACATTGTGTTGCACAACAAAACTGCACATTTTAGTGTCATTTTACTGTTCCCAGCACAAGGTCCACCTGTATTGATCATGCAGTTTAATCAGCTTCTTGATATGCCACACCTGTCAGGTGGATGGATTATCTTGGCAAAGGAGAAATTCTCTTTGAGAGAAATAACACTTTGTGTGTACAGAAATTATCTGGGATCTTTCATCTGTTTATATTTTTGTTCAGTATACATTAGTCTGTAGGCCTAAATCCCAAGCAAATAGGAAACATTGGCAACATTGGCATCCAATGTGTTTTTATGAGATCGACATGTCAGACATTGTTTGTGAACAAGAGAATCAAATCAAGTATATTTATGTAGCCCTTCGTACATCAGCTGATATCTCAAAGTGCTGTACAGAAACCCAGCTTAAAACCCCAAACAGCATGCAATGCAGGTGTAGAAGCACAGTGGCTAGCAAGAACTCCCTAGAAAGGCCAAAACCTAGGAAGATACCTAGAGAGGAACCAGGCTATGAGGGGTGGCCAGTCCTCTTCTGGCTGTGCCGGCTGGAGATTATATCAGAACATGGCCAAGATGTTCAAATGTTCATAAATGACCAGCATGGTCAAATAATAATAATCACAGTAGTTGTCGAGGGTGCAGCAAGTCAGCTCCTTAGGAGTAAATGTCAGTTGGCTTTTCATAGCCGATCAACAAGAGTATCTCTACTGCTCCTGCTGTCTCTAGAGAGTTGAAAACAGCAGGTCTGAGACAGGTAGCACGTCCGGTGAACAGGTCAGGGTTCCATAGCCGCAGGCAGAACAGTTGAAACTGGAGCAGCAGCACGGCCAGGTGGACTGGGGACAGCAAGGAGTCATCATGCCAGGTAGTCCTGAGGCATGGTCCTAGGGCTCAGGTCCTCCGAGAGAGAGAAAGAAAGAGAGAAAGAGAGAATTAGAGAGAGCATACTTAAATTCACACAGGACACCAGAAAAGACAGGAGACGTACTCCAGATATAACAAACTGACCCTAGCCCCCCGACACATAAACTACTTCAGCATAAATACTGGAGGCTGAGACAGGAGGGGTCAGGAGACACTGTGGCCCCATCCGATGATACCCCCGAACAGGGCCAAACAGGCAGAATATAACCCCAGCCGCTTTGCCAAAGCACAGTGCCCACACCACTAGAGGGATATCTTCAACCACCAACTTACCATCCTGAGACAAGGTATAGCCCACAAAGATCTCTGCCACGACACAACCCAAGGGGGGGGGGCAACCCAGACAGGAAGATCATATCAGTGACTCAACCCACTCAAGTGACGCACCCCTCCTAGGGACGGCATGGAAGAGCACCAGTAAGCCAGTGACTCCGCCCCTGTAATAGAGGCAGAGAATCCCAGTGGAGAGAGGGGAACCGGCCAGGCAGAGACAGCAAGGGCGGTTCGTTGCTCCAGAGCCTTTCCGTTTACCTTTTGCCAGACTACACTCAATCGTATGACCCACTGAAGAGATGAGTCTTCAGGAAAGACTTAAAGGTTGAGACCGAGTCTGCGTCTCTCACATGGGTAGGCAGACCATTCCATAAAAATTGAGCTCTATAGGAGAAATCCCTGAAACATTTTTTTTTAATAGTAAACACTTGAATAAGGCATACATGTTGCTATAAAACTCAGTGCACACCAGAGCAGTTTCCCCTGCTAACACACAGCTAGAAACGCATGCCATTGGCACTGTTTAAACCAACCGCCACCTCTCAGTAAGCCATTTGTATTAACTTGTAATTTTTAAGTTAATTACATTTTTGCCCTTGTCAGCAGAGCTGGATCAGAATAAGTCAGAATTTGAATTGCAGTGTTTAATTATTTGTATTAACACAGTCCTTTCATCAGTGGAAACATAACTCCAAAAAACACTAAATAGGCCAATGTAGCTTTGGCAATTCCAATCTCACTTTTAATCAGCTAGAGCTTAAAAACTTCAAGTTTTCATGTCATGTGCACAAATACAGAGACACGCCATTGTTGCAAACTTTTTATTAGAGTGACTGTTTTTGTTAGATGAGCTAGAGGTTTTCATCTCCCGCCATACAATGTTGAGATCATGTGAATGGACCTTATCTATTTCTATTCTCAAACAGGTTTCGTTCTGCTTATCTCAACTCCTCTCACAGTATCCCCTGTAGGTTGTGTGTGTGTGGGTGGGTGGGTGGGTGGGTGGGTTTTCACACATACAGACAGTGAAAGTAGATTGCTGCAGCTGTTGCTTCTCACCTCTGGGAAAGGCCGTTCTGAGCACTATGATTGTGTCCCAAATAGTACCCTATTCCCTATAGTGCACTGCATTTGACCACTGCTTGTGCACTACTTCTTTTCAAAAGCAATGTAATATGTAGGGAATAAAGCCTGGAATGATGAAATTAGACTGCTATGAGAATGCTGCAGGAAACGCTAATGTTATATTGTTATTGTACAGTGTGTGATTGTGAGTCACACCTGCTTCTGGCATTCGCAAAGGTTTTTATTATATATGACAAACTTCTTGGTTTGGTTTGCTACACTTTGCCATCTGTCTGTGCGTTCTGTGCAATATCAAATCATCTACATTTAAATTCCTGTGAATTTCTGACAGCTTTTTTGGAGGTGTATAAAAAATCCATCCTGCGAAGCTTCATGCAATGTCTGCATCCCAAGTGGCACCCTATTCCCTATATAGTGCACTAATTTTAACCAGGGCCCATAGGTTTGTGGACAATTGTGAATTTTTTTTTGGTGGTGTTGCCAGGGTCCATATATTGATTTGTTTGTGTGCCGGTGTTGCAGGGTGTTGATTACCAAGACATGGTATTAGCTGGTGCTATCTGGACAGCTAGCCGACCGGACCAATGGTCCTTTCAGGCCGGTTGATTGGTCTGGCCGACTGGTTCTATCTGGCCTGCTCACCGTCACTCCCAAGTGACGGAATGCTCCATTTAAGATTACCTGCTTGGACGTTTCAGAAGGCAGCATAATGTCTGGCCTCAGTGTCGTTGCTGTGATGATGTCTGGGAACTTGAGCTGCTTTCCCAGGTCAACTTTCAGCTCCCAATCTTGAGCTGCTTTCCCAGATCGACTGTCAGATCCCAATCTTGAGCTGCTTTCCCAGGTCGACTTTCAGCTCCCAGTCTTGAGCTGCTGCGAGAAGACCTCTGGAGGTTCTGGTAGCTGGTGTTGGCTATTCCCCGGCTCTGACGAATGTGATGGCCTGCTTCGCTGGTCGAAGGTGCTTGCAGTGGCTGAGCAGCAGCTGAGAATGATCCTCTCTTTTAGGCACAGAGAGCATCGAATCCAACTTTCCCCAGCAGAACAGGTTATATGGGCTTGGTAGGACATCGTAGACTATACCCTCATGAAAACCAACGTTTCGACAGCCAAGCGGTCATCAACCCTTTAGACCCCAATAGAATTCTAGAATGCTGCTGTAGATTAATGAGAATTTTCAAGATAAATCAAATTTTCTCACATATTTCAAACAGATATACTCTAGCTCGAAAACAAAGAACAAATGACAATTAAAAGTTAACTTCGTTTTAAAGAGCTCTTTAGTATGACACCACATTCATGTCAATAGGAATAACACAAATGTTGTCTTCCATTGTGTAAAGACACTCACTTTCAAAAACGATTAATCAACACAACAAACTATATTTAAAAAATGTATGTATTTCAACTGTAGTAATGTAGCAAGTATATGATTTACATATATATAACTACAATTATCCAAGATGGGACCAGAGGACAATATTCAGAAATTATTTAAAAACCCACACAAAGTAGGCTGTGATTGACAACTATTACTACTTCTGTAACCATCTAAAAATGTAACCATCTATTCAGAGACTATTTCAAAATGTAGGTAACCTCTCTCAATAAGATTTACTACAGACAGGCCTGACACCAAATGTAGAAATCATAGTCTACTTTGACAACAATTCAGAGAATGCAACGAGTATGAGATAGACAGATAAAGAGAGAAGATACAAAACTGTTCAGAGACAATAAAAAATGTGTGGATAAATTAATATTTCACACTGTCACTTTAGCGTTTGCATTTAGCCTACAACATGTCATGGAACTTCTGGAAGCACGGCCCCATCCTGTAAGTGGCACAGAACACGTAGAGCACCCAAAGGAGGTTTCTACACATCTCCCACTCTTTGCTTAGTCTTCTTCCTCCTGTCCCTATTCCTCTCCCTTCCTCCTCTCCCTATTCCTTCTCCTCTCCGTGTTTCTCCTCACTCTCCTCTTCTCTCCCTCCACTCTTCTCTCGCTCCACTCCTCCCTCCTCGCTCCACATCTCTATCCCTCAAATCATATTGAACTCCTTTTCCTCCCTGCCTTTTGCTTCTGAACCCTGACTCTCCACATCACTTCCTTTTGCTTCTGAACCCTGACTCTCCACATCACTTCCTTTTGCTTCTGAACCCTGACTCTCCACATCACTTCTTTTTGCTTCTGAACCCTGACTCTCCACATCACTTCCTGTTGCTTTCACTGACCTAGAGGAACAGAGTGATAGAGGGGGAGGAGAGGAGCAACAAATAGGATATAACTGTGGTCAGGAACAGAGTGAGAGAGGGGGAGGAGAGGAGCAACAAATAGGATAACTGTGGTCAGGAACAGAGTGAGAGAGGGGGAGGAGAGGAGCAACAAATAGGATATAACTGTGGTCAGGAACAGAGTGAGAGAGGGGGAGGAGAGGAGCAACAAATAGGATAACTGTGGTCAGGAACAGAGTGAGAGAGGGGGAGGAGAGGAGCAACAAATAGGATAACTGTGGTCAGGAACAGAGTGAGAGAGGGGGAGGAGAGGAGCAACAAATAGGATATAACTGTGGTCAGGAACAGAGTGAGAGAGGGGGAGGAGAGGAGCGACAAATAGGATATAACTGTGGTCAGGAACAGAGTGAGAGAGGGGGAGGAGAGGAGCGACAAATAGGATATAACTGTGGTCAGGAACAAAACCTCTCTCCCTCGCACTGTCTCTCTCTTTCTTCCTCTTTCTTTTTGTCAACCATACACATACTCTCTTCCTAGTAAGGGGTTTCCATAATAAATTGTCTGATACAGTTATATGCCTCCCATTCCACATGCTCTCACTCTCTCTCTCCTCCAAATCGTGCTTTCTTGCCTGACAGACTAAGTACAGAGTTCGCCAATGTTAGCTGATTAGTTATGAAGCTGGGGCAGTTTGCAAATGAACTGTATCGGTAGAAACAGGACAAACAAGCAACTTGTTAGCTGGCTATGTAAACAAACATCCAACTCATCATATGATCTCCACTGCGTGGGCCTCTACTACCCTAACATGACATCTAAGCTGTCATATAATAGGAAAATTAGGCAATGTATAGCCTATGAATAAGTTGCACTGTGATGGATGGGATCTGTGTGTCTTGAATGGCGACACTGAACATGACCACCATCTTCCCCCTCTTCAGCACCAGGGATCTTCGTTGGCTTGAAGATCGTCCGTGCCCAGGTTACAAGCTTCTCCAACTCCTTCAGAATCAACCTACTCCCTGGGACAGATGTTGTCACAGTCAGGTCATCAATGAAGGCTCTGATAGGAGGTTGTTGCACGCCAGACTTGGTCAGCGGGCCTCTACATTTCACTTCTGACATGGCAAGGGCGAAAAAGATCATGGCAAGTGTGAACAGGATCACTGAAATGGTGCAGCCCTTCATTCCTTTCTCAAGCCTGTGCCATTCCAATGTTGTGGACCCAGAGGTGACTCTCAAACTGAAACTGTTGTAGTAGTCCAGTATGAAATTCCTGATCTTGCCTGGAATGTGGTGCCGATCCAGAGCTACTTCAACCAGCTTGTGGTGTATGAAGCCGCATGCATTCGTGAGGTCAAGCCACAGTACGACAAGGTTTTCTCTGTTCTCCCAGGCTTCCCTGATTAGCTACGTGACCACACCTGTATGTTCCGGTCGTCCTGGCACCTCCAGGATCCCTCCTTTTTAGACTGATGTAGGAGTTCTTCAGGAGGTAGTTTGTCAGATGCCTGGGATCCCTCCTTTCTGGACTGATGTAGGGGTTCTTCAGGAGGTAGTTTGTCAGATGCCTGGTATCCCTCCTTTCTGGACTGATGTAGGAGTTCTTAAGGAGGTAGTTTGTCAGACGCCTGGCCACAATGCTGAAGAATAACTTTCCTCCAACACTGAGAAGTGAGATGGTTCTGAACTGGTCGATGGTCTCCTCCTTCAGAATCCATATTCCTTCTGCACATCTCCAGTTGAGTGACTTTGCCCCACCTCCAGATGATTATCCAAACACTTCATTGAAGAATCCCTACTGTTGACCAATCACCGACGAAGGGGAGTAGACTTTGGCAACCAAATTTGGATGGCCTCGAATGTTTTATTGTGCACGAAGAGCATGGAATCAATTGAACCGAGTCGAACATGTTGTTTCTATGTGTTTGGTACCATTCCACTGATTCCATTCCAGGCATTACAGTTAGCACGTCCTCCTATAGCTCCTCCCATCATGCTAGCAAAGCCACAACACAACACTAAACAATACATGAATTGCATTATAATGGTGACAAACAGTGCCCATAAACTGTTAGCGCCTACATAAAGCTGTCCCAACAGTAGAGCTTTCTTTTCAGCAGCATTGAGTGAATCCTTACCACTGCTACACCGGGCTATCAGCGGAGCCTTGTCTGGCAGCAACACAACAGTTCATTCAGCTTAATTTACTGCCTTTAAAAAAAAGATAGCTGATATGCCTGACTTGCTTATTAACCTCTCTAGGATAGGGGATGCTTGCGTCCCACTTGGCCAAAAGCCAGGGAAAATGCACCGTGTCAAATTCAAATAAAATGATATAAAAATCTAACTTTCATTAAATCACACATGTAAGATACTAAATTAAATCTACACTCGTTGTAAATCCAGCCAACATGTCAGATTTTAAAAAGGCTTATTATCTGATGATAGCACAACAGTAAACAAAGAGAAGTATATTTCAACCCTCAGGCACTACACAAAACGCAGAAATAAAATATAAAAAATGCCTTACCTTTGACAAGCTTCGTTTGTTGACACTACAATATGTCCCATAAACATCACAATTGGTCATTTTGTTCGATTAATTCCGTCCATATATATCCAAAATGTAAATTTTTTTGGAGCGTTTGATTCAGAAAAAAATAGCTTTCAATGTCACATAAAAATATCTCAAATGTTTCTTGTAAACTTTGCCAAAACATTTCAAACTACTTTTGTAATACAACTTTAGGTATTTTTAAATGTTAATAATCGATCAAATTGAAGACAGGTCTATCTGTGTTCCATACAGGAAGAAAACAAACCAACGCTACTTTTCAAGTCTTGCGCAACTCTCAACAGTGTTACCCAGTTCCTAGAAGGCCGTACTTCTTCATTGTACAAAGGAATAACCTCAACCAAATTCCAAAGACTGGTGACATCCAGTGGAAGTGGAACGAACTGCAAACAAGTGCATAAGAAATATTGTTTCCCAATGAGAAATCACTGAACAGACAGAGACCTCAAGAAAAATAAAGTCTGAATGGTTAGTTCTCGGGATTTTGCCTGCTACATAAGTTCTGTTATACTCACCACATACATGATTCAAACAGTTTTAGAAACTTCAGAGTGTTTTCTATCCAAATCTACTAAGAATATGCATTTCTTATATTCTTGGCATGAGTAGTAGGAAGTTGAAATTGGGCACACTATTTATCCAAAAGTGAAAATGAGCATAGACTTATAGATGACCTGGAGCATGCGACAAATATGTAGCGAGGGCCAGCCGACTAGAGCAGACAGAACGCAGTGGTAGGTGGTATAAGGGGTTTTGGTGACAAAACGGATGGCACTGTGATAGACTGCATCCAGTTTGTTGAGTAGAGAATAGGAAGCTATTTTGTAAATGACAACCGAAGTCAAAGATCGGTAGGTTTGTCAGTTTTACAGGGTATGTTTTGCGGCGTGAGTGAAGGAGGCTTTGTTGCGAAATAGGAAGCCGATTCTACATTTAATTTTGGATTGGAGATGTTTATTATGAGTCTGGAAGGAAAGTTTACAGTCTAGCCAGACAACTAGGTATTTGTAGTCCACATATTCTAAGTCAGAATACTAGTCGGGCGGGCGGGTGCATGCATTTGATTTTACTAGCGTTTAAGAGCAGTTAGAGGCCACGGAAGGAGTGTTGTATGGCATTGAAGCTCGTTTGGAGGTTAGTTAACACAGTGTCCAAAGAAGGGCCAGAGGTATACAGAATGGTGTTGTCTGCGTATCTACTGGCAAATCCTTTTCAATCCTTGTTATATGAAGATAAATTATAGATAAAACGTATCGGTGCTCATCGGCCACTAGACATAAAGATTACACAACAAGTTGGAAATTGAAAATTCAAGAATTTGTGGTTTGAATGGAATCAGTGGCTAACTGCAAGCACTGCAAAGCAATCATTAGCCTGCTATTCAAATCAAATCAAATCAAATTTATTTATATAGCCCTTCGTACATCAGCTGATATCTCAAAGTGCTGTACAGAAACCCAGCCTAAAACCCCAAACAGCAAGCAATGCAGGTGTAGAAGCACAGTGGCTAGGAAAAACTCCCTAGAAAGGCCAAAACCTAGGAAGAAACCTAGAGAGGAACCAGGCTATGTGGGGTGGCCAGTCCTCTTCTGGCTGTGCCGGGTGGAGATTATAACAGAACATGGCCAAGATGTTCAAATGTTCATAAATGACCAGCATGGTCATATAATAATAAGGCAGAACAGTTGAAACTGGAGCAGCAGCACAGTCAGATGGACTGGGGACAGCAAGGAGTCATCATGTCAGGTAGTCCTGGGGCATGGTCCTAGGGCTCAGGTCAGTTGAAACTGGAGCAGCAGCATGGCCAGGTGGACTGGGGACAGCAAGGAGTCATCATGTCAGGTAATCCTGGGGCATGGTCCTAGGGCTCAGGTCCTCCGAGAGAGAGAAGGAGAGAATTAGAGAACGCACACTTAGATTCACATAGGACACCGAATAGGACAGGAGAAGTACTCCAGATATAACAAACTGACCCTAGCCCCCTGACACATAAACTACTGCAGCATAAATACTGGAGGCTGAGACAGGAGGGGTCAGGAGACACTGTGGACCCATCCGAGGATCCCATCCTATTCAGTGGAGTGGGTGTGTGGTCCAAGTATGAGTTTTAAGGGTATCTTTTCTCCAAGCTTAAAAGGATAAACATTCACATGCAATGGGTCAGAAAAGGTTGAAAACATTGGCTATGCTGTCAAACCAGCATGACTTCTGCCGCGTTCAAAACAACTGGGAACTCGGAACTGGGAAATTTCAGAAAAATACGAGCTCCTACTGGGAAAATATGTTTGAACAGTCATCCAATTTTATATTCCAAGTGGGAAACTCTGACCTCTTTCTAGAGCTCCAACCTTATTTACAAATAAATAGAGATGCATTTTTTTTTTAAATATGGGTCAACTATCGCTTTAAAACAGGATTTCCTAAGTGTAAGGGTTTTGAAAATGTTTGTACTATAACAACAAACTTCAAGAAAAATGTGAAGGTGGTTGAGGCTGACTGGTAGTAGACACATCGTCTTACAGTAGGCCTACATAGGCAAGATCTGTTGTGTTCATGAGCTATTGAGTGTCCTTACCATCTCTGTTTGTGCACACTACTAAAATGACAAAATAATTGACGAGGAAGCATTTCAATATAGCTTATTCTCATTTTACAATCAACATGTCCATGACATAGACTACCTACATTAATGCCTACAAAAATACATAGCCTCTTGTGATTTCCCATGAGTGACGGAACACTGAGCCAATCACAGTGCAACTATTTATGTTAATTTACTTTATTTTTTGTTGAAATGTCTTTATTATTTTGGAACTTCTGTGAGTGTAATGTTTACTGTTAATTTGTTATTGTTAATCTATTTCACGAGAGAGAGAGAGAGAGAGAGAGAGAGAGAGAGAGAGAGAGAGAGAGAGAGAGAGAGAGAGAGAGGAGAGAGAGTATCCTTGGTATGTACAGTAGCAGATGAATTAAGGGTTAGAATTATGTCTGCCAGTCAGGCCACAGTTCACATCTTAAAAGCTATTTATCTGAAAGCACTTAAAATTCTTGGGGGAATCGTTCTCCATGCCTAAATGACCCTAGCTATGACATTCATTTGTTGAAGCATTCCCTGGTTGATTGTCGACCCCCATCGTCGCTTATTCCACCACAATTCTCCAGCTGCTTCTTATTAAACCGTCAGTTCCCTCTCTTCCTCATCTTTCTTTTTCTCTCTCTCTCTCTCTCTCTCTCTCTCTCTCTCTCACACTGTCTCTCTCTCTCCCTCTATCCCCAGCCACAGATCTAAATCCCACACATGCTGATGAAGTCGCTCTCTGCAAGGCCATGCATGTCGACTGTAGGCTAATTGCTAAAAGCCTTTCAGAGACAGCAGAGCTTAATGGCTGTTTCCCTGAACTATTGAGCTTCTGTAAAGAGCACCAGGCAAGCAGGGGCTGGTAATGGTGTCACTCCCGTCTCATCACATCAGGCATGGGTTCAAATAGTATTTGTTTTGTTTATCAAATATTTTAGCTGCGCTTGATTGAGCATGCCAGCCTGGCACAATGGAATGAATATAATAGTGCCAAACTTTACCCAAAATGCTCAAGGTATTTAAAAGATGTTAAACACTATTTGACCCCAAGTTTTCTTCACAGCAGATGCCCTGTAAAGGAGGTCCTGGGAGGTTGCATTGACCCTGTAAACTCCCAGACATTAAACAAGGACAAGAGCTAAGTTCTGCTTCACAGGGGGAGCAGTGAAACAAGAGGGTCGCCCTGCCGCCTGGACCCTCGTGTCATGTGGAGCAGAAAGCTTCATGCTAATTTATTTAGACCTCAATCACATCAATCAATCAATCAATCTCTCAATTCAGTTCAAAGGGCTTCATTGGCATGGGAAACATGTGTTTACATTGCCAAAGCAAGTGAAATAGATTATTTCACTTTTGTTTATTATCAATCCCAAAAAAATGAACAGTAAACATTGCACGCACAAGGAATAGACATGTTACAAATGTCGTTGTTGCTATGTACAGTTATAATGATGTGCAAATAGTTGAAGTACAAAATGGAAAATGGGTTGTATTTACAATGGTGTTTGTTCTTCACTGGTTGCCCTTTTTTTGTGGCAACAGGTCACAAGTCTTGCTACTGTGATGACACACTGTGGCTTGTCAAAATAGGATTTGTTTTGGAATTATTTGTGCGTCTGTCACACCCTGACCATAGTTTGCTTTGTATGTTTCTATGTTTTGTTTGGTCAGGGTGTGATCTGAGTGGGCATTCTATGTTGTGTGTCTAGTTTGTCTGATTCTGTGTTTGGCCTGATATGGTTCTCAATCAGAGGCAGGTGTTAGTCATTGTCTCTGATTGGGAACCATATTTAGGTAGCCTGTTTGGTGTTGGGTTTTGTGGGTGATTGTTCCTGTCTCTGTGTTTGCACCAGATAGGGCTGTTTTGGGTTTTCCACGTTTATTGTTTTGTAGTGTTCGTGTTTATCTTTTTTTTATTAAACATGAATCAATATAACCACGCTGCGTTTTGGTCCGCCTCTCCTCCACCACAAGAAAACCGTGACAGTGTCTGTGGAATCTGAGGGAAATATATGTCTCTAATATGGTCATACATTTGGCAGGAGGTTAGGAAGTGCAGCTCAGTTTCCACCTCATTTTGTAGGCAGTGTGCACATAGCCTGTTATCTCTTGAGAGCCAGTTCTGCTTACTGCGGCCTCTCTCAATAGCAAGGCCATACTGACTGAGTATGTACATAGTCAAAGCTTTCCTTAATTTTGGATCAGTCACAGTGGTCAGGTATTATGCCACTGTGTAGCCTCTGTTTAGGGCACAATAGCATTCCAGTTTTCTGTATTTTGGTAAATTATTTCCAACTTGTCAAGTTACCTTTTTGTTTTCTCATGATTTTGTTGGGTCTAATTGTGTTGCTGTCCTATGGTTCTGTGTGTACTTGTGAACAGAGACCACGGACCAGCTTGCTTAGGGGACTCTTCTCTAGGTTAATCTCTCTGTAGGTGATGGCTTTGTTATGGAAGGTTTGGGAATTGCTTCCTAATAGGTGGTTGTAGAATTGAATGACTCTTTTAGGGATTTTGATCATTAGCGGGTATCAGCCTATTTCTGCTCTGCATGCATTATTTGGTGATTTACATTGAATGCAGAGGATGTTTTTGCAGAATTCTGCATGCATCCATTTTGTGAATTGTTGGTTAGTGAACGGACCCCAGACCTCACAACCATAAAAGGCTATAGGTTCAAGTGATTCAAGTGTTGTTTTTTTTGCCAGATCCTATTTGGGATGTTGAATTTTATGTTCCTTTTGATGTTGTAGAAGGCCCTTCTTGCCTTGTCCCTCAGATCATTCACAGCTTTGTGGAAGTAACCTGTGGTGCTGTTGTGTGGGCTGAGGTAGGTATAGTTTTTTGTGTGCTCTAGGGCAACTGTGTCTAGATATAATTTGTATTTGTGGTCCTGGCAATGGACCTTTTTTGGAACACCATTGTCGTCTCTCTCTCTCGGGCTATAGAAACAGGTCTCAGGCTCTGTGGCTTTAAGCACTGGATACCTGCACACCAGCAATCACCGGCCTTACATTATCTGTTTGGCAGGGCATGCAGCAATAGAGCAATCCTTATAAATCTCTCCATTGTCGGACTGGATTAATCATGTAGTGTTAGTGCCCATATCTTGTAGAGCTATAGATGGTGTAGAAACGTGTAGCCGGAGCCCTGAATCATCATGGGAGTACTTTAATTCTGCATGTCCATGTTGGTTTAAAGAGACTGGTTTCTGAGCCTCCATTTGACCTCCTAAAGTGTCCTGTTGCCCCTCTGTGTCAAATGGTCTACTGGTGTCCTTGAGTCAGGACCAGCTGTGACGCTCCCCCGTAGCTCCTCACCCCTCAGCGATTGGCACTCCCCAATAGAACTGTGTTCCCATGGTGGGGGGCACCGCGCCCCGAGGAGGAGGATGGCTACAGTACAGTTCCACATGAGGGGCATTGAAACAGCACAATAGCCTAGGCTTGTTAAACCAGACTGAATGTTGTACTCAGGACCAAAGCTTCAGCTATTGGCCTCAGGACTGGGCGGTAGGCTATTCTGCTCACTGGTCTCTGACGCATGGAGCCTTACTCAGCCAAGCCAGTTCAGTTTATTAATCTGCTGTAAGCATTACTCAGGCGTACAGTTTGTTGGAGGGCTGCCCAGTGCCCTTGGATTCAAACAACTCAAAAAACCTTTAACGATACTGTCGGGTCTTTGGCTATGCCGAATTAAGTGATATGACATGCTATTCTATAAAATAATTTCTCCATAATTAATATTACCTGATTGAGCTAATCATGTACATGTAATTAACTAGAGTCGGGGCACCATAAAATAATATTTATAGAGCTGTTATCTTCCGAATAAACTCTTAAAGAACTAGTAATATTTTACATCAATAGCAGTCCATATTAATCGTCAACTTAATTCAGTCTCATCTGAAAGTTGTAAATTCTTGGTTATCTTCACGAACCCTGGCTAACAAGTTGAATCAGCAATACAAAATTGGGTTTAATTATTTGTGTTTAAATACTTAACTAATCACACAGAATTACACATAAATAATCATAACTTGATTACATATTACGTCATAAAGGAAAACGTCCCTCGCGGGCGGAACAGATATGACAGCTTGTTACACAAAAGAAAAAGGGCTGGGTTTGAGCGAAAGAGTGGGAAGACTGAGTAACAAAGGAAGAAGCTGTGCTATCGTAAATACAGTATCTTATGCATTCTTGTCCCGAGTCCGACCGAGGGTGGCTCCCCTTCCCGGTCGGGTGGCGCCCGGCGGTCGTCGTCGCCGGCCTATTAGCTGCCACTGATTGTCTTTCCTCCCCCACCTTGTATGTTTATTTTTAGCACCTGTTATTGAGTCATTAGTTGGCTTTATTAGACAGCCGGTCTGCCTGTTTCTTTGTGCGGGATTAATCATTGTGACCTTCGTGTAGGTAGTAGAGGAAGGTGTTTCTTCCTGGTCGTGTATTTTCTGCTGTACTGTTTTCGTCCCACGTGTTTGGGGCATTTGATTTTGAGCACCCCGTGTTGCGTGAGTGCATTAAAAGAGCACAGTATTGCACTCTCTGTTTCCTGCATCTGACTCCACACCCCCACGACACCCGGAGCATTACAATTCTAAATTACCGCCCATTTAGAAAAGAAAAATGCTATAAATATTTACTCTGAGCTGCGCTCCGTAGGTTGGTGGTAGATGGAAGGCCGTGTTGCACAACCGAGTCCTTCGTCCTTTGAAGACTGTCTCTGCTGGTAAATTGAATATGTTGTAGAGACTTCGTTGTGTGGTAGACGGGATACTCTGTCTGTTCCTTCCAAACCCTCGTTTGCAGCGGCTGTTGCTAACTCAACAGCTAGGGGGTATCATTTCTGTAGTGAATAAGAGTTCAAATAGATTGAAGTGGTGTTGGAGATGATTTGTCATGTGCCCCGAACGATTAACTCCCACAATGTGAATTTATCACATCGATAGCCCATCTAAGAAACCTGTACACGTCATTTCCGGTCACAACTTGCAGGCTTGTTTTCGAGTTGCTGTGCGTTTTGTTGCCAACCTGTTTTGCTACCTGACAACTTTACGGTTTTCACTTTTTAATTACTGTTCATATATTTATTTATTTTTTCCTCAACTTTTTCACTCCGGACGCTTTATCTGGACACGATTCGTCAGGACCTCCAACAGCCGAAGCTAAGTAGTAACATTAACATGATGCCTTCTAATAGCAGCCGCTGTACTCGCCTTACGGCGAGGATAGCTGTGCTGCAAGCCCAGCTTCAGACGCAATCGTTAGGCAAGGGTAATTTCAGTGTAGGAAAGGATGAAACAGTGTCTGCCACCAGTAAGTACAGATAGTAGTGTAAATCCCCTGGCACAGTCCCCGCAGCCGGACAACTTTCTCACGGTTTCTGGAAGGAAATGCTGTAGGAACGCTCAACCGGTGTCGCTCATTCAGCCGACAGAAACTTTCAACCGGTTTTCCCCATTAAGCAGCGGGTCGGAGTCAGAGGCCGATTCTTCTCTGGTCTCTACTCCTCCCGTTACGGGGTCTGAGACGCCGAAGCTTCCCACCATTAGCTCTGACAAATTGAAAACTCTAGTCATTGGCGACTCCATTACCCGCAGTATTAGACTTAAAGCGAATCATCCAGCGATCATACACTGTTTACCTGGGGGCAGGGCTACCGACGTTAAGGCTAATCTGAAGATGGTGCTGGCTAAAGCTAAAACTGGCGAGTGTAGAGAGTATAGAGATATTGTTATCCACGTCGGCACCAACGATGTTAGGATGAAACAGTCAGAGATCACCAAGCGCAACATAGCTTCTGCGTGCATATCAGCTAGAAAGATGTCGGCATCGAGTAATTGTCTCTGGCCCCCTCCCAGTTAGGGGGAGTGATGAGCTCTACAGC
This sequence comes from Oncorhynchus kisutch, assembly GCF_002021735.2. Taxonomy (NCBI): domain Eukaryota; kingdom Metazoa; phylum Chordata; class Actinopteri; order Salmoniformes; family Salmonidae; genus Oncorhynchus; species Oncorhynchus kisutch. Next base: position 26,542,348 of record NC_034190.2, read on the forward strand.
AGAGTCTCACAACTCAATCGCTGGTTGAAAACTGTTTTCTGCCCCTCCCAAAAGTTAGAATTTGTAGATAATTGGCCCTCTTTCTGGGACTCACCCACAAACAGGACCAAGCCTGACCTGCTGAGGAGTGACGGACTCCATCCTAGCTGGAGGGGTGCTCTCATCTTATCTACCAACATAGACAGGGCTCTAACTCCTCTAGCTCCACAATGAAATAGGGTGCAGGCTGTTAGCCAGCCTGCCAGCATAGTGGAGTCTGCCACTAGCACAGTCAGTGTAGTCAGCTCAGCTATCACAATTGACCACTGTCTGTGCCTCGACCTAGGTTGGGCAAAACTAAACATGGCGGTGTTCGCCTTAGCAATCTCACTAGGATAAAGACCACCTCCATTACTGAAAGAGATCATGATACCTCACATCTCAAAATAGGGCTACTTAATGTTAGATCCCTTACTTCAAAGGCAATTATAGTCAATGTACTAATCACTGATCATAATCTTGATGTGATTGGCCTGACTGAAACATGGCTTAAGCCTGATGAATTTACAGTTTTAAATGAGGCCTCTCCTCCTGGCTACACTAGTGACCATATCCCCCGTGCATCCCGCAAAGGCGGAGGTGTTGCTAACATTTACGATAGCAAATTTCAATTTACAAAAAAAAATGACGTTTTCGTCTTTTGAGCTTCTAGTCATGAAATCTATGCAGCCTACTCAATCACTTTTTATAGCTACTGTTTACAGGCCTCCTGGGCCATATACAGCGTTTCTCACTGAGTTCCCTGAATTCCTATCGGACCTTGTAGTCATAGCAGATAATATTCTAATCTTTGGTGACTTTAATATTCACATGGAAAAGTCCACAGACCCACTCCAAAAGGCTTTCGGAGCCATCATCGACTCAGTGGGTTTTGTCCAACATGTCTCTGGACCCACTTACTGTCACAGTCATACGCTGGACCTAGTTTTGTCCCATGGAATAAATGTGGTGGATCTTAATGTTTTTCCTCATAATCCTGGACTATCGGACCACCATTTTATTACGTTTGCAATTGCAACAAATAATCTGCTCAGACCCCAACCAAGGAACATCAAAAGTCGTGCTATAAATTCACAGACAACACAAAGATTCCTTGATGCCCTTCCAGACTCCCTCTGCCTACCCAAGGACGCCAGAGGACAAAAATCAGTTAACCACCTAACTGAGGATCTCAATTTAACCTTGCGCAATACCCTAGATGCAGTTGCACCCCTAAAAACTAAAAAAAATTCTCATAAGAAAATAGCTCCCTGGTACACAGAAAATACCCAAGCTCTGAAGCAAGCTTCCAGAAAATTGGAACGGAAATGGCGCCACACCAAACTGGAAGTCTTCCGACTAGCTTGGAAGGACGGTACCGTGCAGTACCGTAGAGCCCTTACTGCTGCTCGATCATCCTATTTTTCTAACTTAATTGAGGAAAATAAGAACAATCCGAAATTCCTTTTTGATACTGTCGCAAAGCTAACTAAAAAGCAGCATTCCCCAAGAGAGGATGACTTTCACTTTAGCAGTGATAAATTCATGAACTTCTTTGAGGAAAAGATTATGATTATTAGAAAGCAAATTACGGACTCCTCTTTAAACCTGCGTATTCCTCCAAACCTCAGTTGTCCTGAGTCTGCACAACTCTGCCAGGACCTAGGATCAAGAGAGACGCTCAAGTGTATTAGGACTATATCTCTTGACACAATGATGAAAATAATCATGGCCTCTAAACCTTCAAGCTGCATACTGGACCCTATTCCAACTAAACTACTGAAAGAGCTGCTTCCTATGCTTGGCCCTCCTATGTTGAACATAATAAACGGCTCTCTATCCACTGGATGTGTACCAAACTAACTAAAAGTGGCAGTAATAAAGCCTCTCTTGAAAAAGCCAAACCTTGACCCAGAAAATATAAAAAACTATCGGCCTATATCGAATCTTCCATTCCTCTCAAAAATGTCAGAGAAGGCTGTTGCGCAGCAACTCACTGCCTTCCTGAAGACAAACAATGTATATGAAATGCTTCAGTCTGGTTTTAGACCCCATCATAGCACTGAGACGGCACTTGTGAAGGTGGTAAATGACATTTTAATGGCATCGGACCGAGGCTCTGCATCTGTCCTCGTGCTCCTAGACCTTAGTGCTGCTTTTGATACCATCGATCACCACATTCTTTTGGAGAGATTGGAAACCCAAATTGGTCTACACGGACATGTTCTGGCCTGGTTTAGATCTTATCTGTCGGAAAGATATCAGTTTGTCTCTGTGAATGGTTTGTCCTCTGACAAATCAACTGTAAATTTCGGTGTTCCTCCAGGTTCCGTTTTAGGACCACTATTGTTTTCACTATATATTTTACCTCTTGGGGATGTTATTCGAAAACATAATGTAAACTTTCACTGCTATGCAGATGACACACAGCTGTACATTTCAATGAAACATGGTGAAGCCCCAAAATTGCCCTCGCTAGAAGCATGTGTTTCAGACATAAGGAAGTGGATGGCTGCAAACTTTCTACTATTAAACTCGGACAAAACAGAGATGCTTGTTCTAGGTCCCAAGAAACAAAGATCTTCTGTTGAATCTGACAATTAATCTTAATGGTTGTACAGTCGTCTCAAATAAAACTGTGAAGGACCTCGGCGTTACTCTGGACCCTGATCTCTCTTTTGAAGAACATATCAAGACCATTTCGAGGACAGCTTTTTTCCATCTACGTAACATTGCAAAAATCAGAAACTTTCTGTCCAAAAATGATGCAGAAAAATTAATCCATGCTTTTGTCACTTCTAGGTTAGACTACTGCAATGCTCTATTTTCCGGCTACCCGGATAAAGCACTAAATAAACTTCAGTTAGTGCTAAATACGGCTGCTAGAATCCTGACTAGAACCAAAAAATTTGATCATATTACTCCAGTGCTAGCCTCTCTACACTGGCTTCCTGTCAAAGCAAGGGCTGATTTCAAGGTTTTACTGCTAACCTACAAAGCATTACATGGGCTTGCTCCTACCTATCTCCCTGATTTGGTCCTGCCGTACATACCTACACGTACGCTACGGTCACAAGACGCAGGCCTCCTAATTGTCCCTAGAATTTCTAAGCAAACAGCTGGAGGCAGGGCTTTCTCCTATAGAGCTCCATTTTTATGGAACGGTCTGCCTACCCATGTCAGAGACGCAAACTCGGTCTCAACCTTTAAGTCTTTACTGAAGACTCATCTCTTCAGTGGGTCATATGATTGAGTGTAGTCTGGCCCAGGAGAAGGTGAACGGAAAGGCTCTGGAGCAACGAACCGCCCTTGCTGTCTCTGCCTGGCCGGTTCCCCTCTTTCCACTGGGATTCTCTGCCTCTAACCCTATTACAGGGGCTGAGTCACTGGCTTGCTGGGGCTCTCTCATGCCGTCCCTGGAGGGGGTGCGTCACCTGAGTGGGTTGATTCACTGTTGTGGTCATCCTGTCTGGGTTGGCGCCCCCCCCTTGGGTTGTGCCGTGGCGGAGATCTTTGTGGGCTATACTCAGCCTTGTCTCAGGATGGTAAGTTGGTGGTTGAAGATATCCCTCTAGTGGTGTGGGGGCTGTGCTTTGGCAAAGTGGGTGGGGTTATATCCTTCCTGTTTGGCCCTGTCCGGGGGTGTTCTCGGATGGGGCCACAGTGTCTCCTGACCCCTCCTGTCTCAGCCTCCAGTATTTATGCTGCAGTAGTTTGTGTCGGGGGGCTGGGGTCAGTTTGTTATATCTGGAGTACTTCTCCTGTCCTATTCGGTGTCCTGTGTGAATCTAAGTGTGCTTTCTCTAATTCTCTCCTTCTCTCTTTCTTTCTCTCTCTCGGAGGACCTGAGCCCTAGGACCATGCCCCAGGACTACCTGACATGATGACTCCTTGCTGTCCACCTGGCCATGCTGCTGCTCCAGTTTCAACTTCCACCTGACTGTGCTGCTGCTCCAGTTTCAACTGTTCTGCCTTACTATTATTCGACCATGCTGGTCATTTATGAACATTTGAATATCTTGGCCATGTTCTGTTATAATCTCCACCCGGCACAGCCAGAAGAGGACTGGCCACCCCACAGCCTGGTTCCTCTCTAGGTTTCTTCCTAGGTTTTGGCCTTTCTAGGGAGTTTTTCCTAGCCACCGTGCTTCTACACCTGCATTGCTTGCTGTTTGGGGTTTTAGGCTGGGTTTCTGTTTAGCACTTTGAGATATCAGCTGATGTACGAAGGGCTATATAAATAAATTTGATTTGATTTGAAAGTTCATACCATTCGGAACCAAAGCTCACGCTGATGTTGTCTTCGTTCTGTAGTTATTATCTGAACCATTCTGACATCGGACCGTCGTCCTCACATCCTCGGAACAGGAGGTTATATTGTCGTCAAGGGCTTATATAGGAAGGGAGAGGAGGGTGTGTTTGAAAAGTTTTATAGCCCATGTCCCTTCACAGGGGCGGGCCACTGATTGAACAGAGCCCTAACCTTATGAAAGCCCAATTCTCACATTTTAGAAGGTAAAATCACATTTCATCCCATCAAGAATAATTTCATATTCAAACATTTAAATTGAACACTAATTCCATGTGAATCCGATAACTCTGATGTGTAGACTTTCCACTGTAGAGTTTCCACTGTAGAGTTTATGTAATCTTATCATTGATGAGAATGTCTCAGATAACAACCGAACTGACATCATATTCATTAAGTACCACCGCATATGTTCAATTGGTCGGATTACCAGAATATAGTTAATTTCCCCCCACCTTCTGATGTTCCCAGAATCTCTATGTTAACCAAGGGTTTTGCAAATGTAACATCAGTAGGGTCGAGAGAGAAAAGGGGGGAAGAGGTATTTATGACTGACATAAACCCACCCCCAGGCCAACGTCATGACAATACCTAAGATGCATGGACATCTGCCCCTGAACAGGCAGTTAACCCACTGTTCCTAGGCCATCATTGAAAATAATAATTTGTTCTTAACTGACTTGCCTAGTTAAATTAAGGTAAAATAAAATAAAAACTGTCTATGGGCCTGTGGTGGCCAGATATGGGCACTCTCTAGGCGCAGACAAATAAAGTATTTGTATTTCTTTCAAATTCTTTAGCTGCGCTTGATTGAGCTTGCCTGGGCGGCACAATGGAACTAATGGAGCTATCCGCCCATCTGACAGACGGGTTCAATCCAATGAACGGTCTGGTCGGTTGTGGTGGTCCTCCCTTCCCAGTGCTACAGGGGAGGCAGGATCTGAAGACTGAGTCTCTGAGAAGAGAGAAGTGCAGCTGAACCATCAGGTGTAGTAATGAGAATGAGATGACTTTTAGTTGGTCCTCATTAGACAGCCAGTGTTCTGAAGGGCCCTCCAGGGGTCAATGCCAAGACGCACTCACACACACACACACATACTAGAGAAATACTGTTCTAAGGGGCCTCCAGAGCCTCATTGCCAGCAGCCTGCTCCAAGACTCTTAGACCTCCTAGACCCAGGCCATCCCGTTCTTGCGGGTCCCCCAGTGGAGTGGGTTGCCCTGTTCAGACACCCCCACACCCTGCCTGGGGCCCTGTGCCTCCCCGTCATCGGATTAGGGACCTGGGGTGGCCTGCTGAGGCAGCAGGGTTAGAGAAGTGACTCTCTTTTAGTTGCTGGGAAGAGAGAAACTTTTTTTGCTGCCGTTTTCTCTCTCTCTTCTGTCCTTTTACATTGTATAATTCACATCTTTTGGGAGTGGAGCTCAGTATCAGAGTTAGTTCTAGTGGTAGTGGTGCCCACTCTGAACTTCACATGGCCCCTTGTGACAGGGTTTCAAACCCTGGACCAGCCAAAATCCCTATCTGTACTCCCCCAGGTCTGTCTCCCGCCTCTAATTTCAACCTGTCTGTCAGTAAAATAAAGAACAAAAAGGAGAGTTAAAAAAAAACTCTGCTCCTTCAGTACATTTAGATTTTTCCCCCCAGAGACGACCAGCCCCGAAGGCCCTTAGAATAACATGCGGCTAAACTCCTTCCCTCTCACTCTGTTAGTCAGAAGGTAAACAAACCCCAAGGCCTACACACAGTAATGTTCTCCTCAGTGAGTTGGCAATCAAAACCTCCCCTTATCGACCTCCGCTTTGCTACCTTATAACTGAAATGCACGGCCTATTTCCCTGTCCATATCTGTAATATTTTTTTCATTAGACTCAATTGCTTTTTGATGAGGAGAAGCAATTATATCATATGGAGAAGTCTTCCCATGTGAAATATCTGATGAAAGGTAGAGGAGATGAGATGAGACGAAGGAAGGAAGCAATCATAATGAATAAATCGTTTCATGCAATAACTTAAAAAGATTAAGGTTATTTGGAGAACCTCTTCACATGCAGTAATATGGGATGACTGGTGAGTCCATAAGTTCATTAAGTCTGCCCATTTCTGTTAGATATGCGTATAGTCCAATTAATATGATTCATATTCTCTTTTTGTTCAAAGGAATATGGGAAATTATATCCCACTGGGGACAGATTGACATCTAGTTTTGATTTACATTTGGTTGAGTTGTCAACAAATGTGAATTCAACGTGAAATCAACAAAAACATTTACCATGTCATTGGATTTCGGTAAAAGGTTTGGTGAATAAAATATGATGACTTTCTGAAAATCCAATCAGTTTCCAATGTTGATTCAACGCCATCACATTAACTAGTTGAAATGACATGGAAACAATGTTGATTAAACCGTTTTTTGCACTTTGGGATGTTTCAGAGGAATGATATGGTTAATTTCTTCTGTTTATACAATGAACAAAAATATAAACGCGTCATGCAACAATTTCAAAGATTTTACTGAGTTACAGTTCATATAGGGAAATCAGTCAATTGAAATAAATTCTTTTGCCACTAATTTACGGATTTCACATGACGTTGAATAGAGATATGCCTCTGTTGGTCACAGTTTTTTTTAAAGGTAGGGGTGTGGATCAGAAAACCAGTCAGTATCTGGTGTGACCAACATTGGCCTCATGTAGCACATCACATCTCCTTCACATAGAGTTGATCAGGCTGTTGATTGTGGTCTGTGGAATGTTGTCCCATTCCTCTTCAATGGCTGTGCAAAGTTGCTGGATATTGGCAGGAACTGGAACAGGCTGTCATACACGTCGATCCAGAGCACCCCAAACATGCTCAAATGGTGACATGTCTGGTGACTATTCAGGCCGATGAAGAACTGCAACATTTTCAGCTTCCAGGAAATGTGTACAGATCCTTGCGACATAGGGCTGTGCACATTGTTGTTAGCACCGGCCTGCTAACTGTGTGAATCGCCATGTCCCCAGCCAGCCCAACCACTCACTGGACACATATGTTCACTTGGCTGTGCATGCCTCTCTCTAATATCAATATGCCCCTTCCATTACTGTCCTGGTTAGTGACTACTGTCTTATTTCACTGTAGAGCCTCTAGCCCTGCTCAACATGCCTTAACCAACCATGTTGTTCCACCTCCTACATATGCGATGACATCACCTGGTTTAAACATCTCTAGAGACTATATCTCTCTCATCATTAATCAATGCCTAGGTTTACCGCCAATGTACTCACATCCTTACCTTTGTACACTATGCCTAGTCTATGCTATCGTTCCCAGAAACCTGCTCCTTTTGCTCTCTGTTCCGAACGTGCTAGACGGCCAGTTCGTATAGCCTTTAGCCTTAACCTTACCCTACCTCTCCTCTGTTCCTCTGGTGATGTAGAGGTTAATCCAGGTCCTGCAGTGCCTAGCTCCACTCCCACTCCCCAGGTGCTCTCATTTGTTGACTTCTGCAACCGTAAATGCCTTGGTTTCATGCATGTTAACATTAGAAGCCTACTCCCTAAGTTTGTTTTACTTACTGCTTTAGCACACTCTGCCAACACAGATGTCTTAGCCGTGTCTGAATCCTGGCTTAGGAAAACCACCAAAAACCCTGAAATCTCCATCCCTAACTATAACATTTTCTGCCAAGATAGAACTGCCAAAGGGGCGGTGTTGTAATCTACTGTAGAGATAGCCTGCAGAGTTCTGTCTTACTATCCAGGTCTGTACCCAAACAATTCGAGCTTCTACTTCTAAAAATCCACCTTTCCAGAAACAAGTCTCTCACCGTTGCCGTTTGCTATAGACCACCCTCTGCCCCCAGCTGTGCCCTCGACACCATATGTGAATTGATTGCCCCCCATCTATCTTCTGAGCTCGTGCTAGTGGTGACCTAAACTGGGACATGCGTAACACCCCGTCCATCCTACAATCTAAGGTTGATGCCCTCAATCTCACACAAATGATCAATGAACCTACCAGGTACAACCCCAAATTCGTAAACACGGGCACCGTCATAGATATCATCCAAACTAACTCGCCCTCCAAATACACCTCTGCTGTTTTCAATCAAGATCTCAGTGATCACTGCCTCATTGCCTGCATCTGTAATGGTTCTGTGACCAAACGACCACCCCTCATCACTGTCAAACGCTCCCTAAAACACTTTTACGAGCAAGCCTTTCTAATCGACCTGGGCGGGGTATCCTGGAATGACATTGACCTCATCCCGTCAGTAGAGGATGCCTGGTTATTCTTTAAAAGTGCCTTCCTCACCATCTTAAATAAGCATGCCCCATTCAAAAATTGTAGATCTAGGAATAGATATAGTCCTTGGTTCACTCCAGACCTGTCTGCCCTTGACGAGCACAAAAACATCCTTTTGCATTCTGCATTAGCATCGAATAGCCCCCGTGATATGTAACTTTTCAGGGAAGTTAGGATCAAAGATACACAGGCAGTGAGGAAAGCTAAGGCTCGCTTTTTCAAACAGAAATTAGCTGATGTTCTGAAAGGACTGCAAAATCTGGATCCCTACAAATCAGCCGGGCTAGACAATCTGGACCGCCTCGTTCTAAAATTATCTGCCGAGATTGTTGCAACCCCTAGCCTGTTCAACCTCTCTTTCGTATCGTCTGAGATTCCCAAAGATTGGAAAGCTGAAGCGGTCATCCCCCTCTTGAAAGGGGGTGACACTCTAGACCCAAACTGCTACAGACCTATATCTATCCTACCCTGCCTTTCTAAGGTCTTCGAAAGCCAAGTTAACAAACAGATTACCGACCATTTCGAATCTCACCGTACCTTCTCCGCTATGCAATCTGGTTTCAGAGCTGGTCATGGGTGCACCTCAGCCACGCTCAAGGTCCTAAACGACATCATAACCTCCATCGATAAGAGACAATACTGTGCAGCCGTATTCATCGACCTGGCCAAGGCTTTCGACTCTGTCAATCACCACATTCTTATTGGCAGACTCGACAGCCTTGGTTTCTCAAATGATTGCCTCTCCTGGTTTACCAACTACTTCTCTGATGGAGTTCAGGGTGTCAAATCGAAGGGCCTGTTGTCCGGACCTCTGGCAGTCTCTATGGGGGTGCCACAGGGTTCAATTCTCAGGCCGACTCTCATCTCTGTATACATCAAATATGTCGCTCTTGCTGCTGGTGATTCTCTGATCCACCTCTACGCAGACGACGCCATTCTGAATACTTCTGGCCCCTCTTTGGACACTGTTTTAACTAACCTCCAGATGAGCTTCAATGCCATACAACTCTCCATGCTATTCAATCGATCACTGCCCACACCTGCCCGCCCGTACAGCATCACTACTCTGGACGGCTCTGACTTAGAATTTGTGGACAACTACAAATACCTAGGTGTCTGGAAAGACTGTAAACTCTCCTTCCACATTAAGCATCTCCAATCCAAAATTATATCTAGAATCGGCTTCCAATACCACAACAAAGCATCCTTCACTCATGCTGCCAAATATATCCTCGTAAAACTGACCGTCCTACCGATCCTTGACTTCGGCGATATCATTTATAAAATAGCCTCCAACACTCTACTCAACAAATTGGATGCAGTCTATCACAGTGCCATCCGTTTTGTCACCAAAGCCCCTTGTACCACCCACCACTGCGTCCTGTATCCTCTAGTCGGCTGGCCCTCGCTACATATTCGTCGCCAGACCCACTGGCTCCAGGTCATCTACAAGTCTATGCTAGGTAAAGCCCTGCCTTATCTCAGCTCACTGGTCACCATAGCAGCACCCACTCGTAGCACACACCCCAGCAGGTATATCTCACTGGTCATCCCCAAAGCTCATTCCTCGTTTGGTCGCCTTTCCTTCCAGTTCTCTGCTGCAAATGACTGGAACGAACTGCAAAAATCACTTTAGCTGGAGACTCATATCTCCCTCACTAGCTTTAAGCACCAGCTGTCTGAGCAGCTCACGGATCACTGCACCTGTACATAGCCCATCTGTAGACAGACCGATAGCCCCCTTTCTACCTCATCCCCATACTATTTATTCACCTTGCTCCTTTGCACCCCAGTATCTCTACTTGCACATTCATCTTCTGCACATCTACCATTCCAGTGTTTAATTGCTATATTTGTCACGCCCTGACCTTAGAGAGTCTTTTTATTTCTCTATTTGGTTAGGTCACGGTGTGATTTGGGTGGGCATTCTAGTTTTCTATTTCTTTGTTGGCCGGGTATTGTTGGCCGGGTATGGTTCCCAATCGTTGTCTCTGATTGGGGATCATACTTAGGCAGCCTTTTTTCCACCTTTAGTTGTGGGAGCTTGTTTGTGTGTAGTTGCGTTCTGCATGTAGCTTCACGTTCGGATGTAGTTTGTTATTTTTGTTTCGTGTTCATCTAATAAAATGATGTACGCTTACCACGCTGAACCTTGGCCTAATTCTTGCATCAACGAACGTAGCAATATTGTAATTACTTCGCCACCATGGCCTATTTAATGCCTTAACTCCCATATCTTACCTCATTTGCACTCACTGTATATAGACTTTGTTCTCAACTAGCCTAGCTGGTTAAATAAAGGTGAACTAAAATAAATAATAATAAAATAAACAGCTCGTCTGTAAATAGCCCACCCAATGTGGGCTATAACCCACCTCATCCCCATATTGTTTTTATTTACTTTTCTGCTCTTTTGCACACCAGTATTTCTACTTGCACATCACCATCTGCTCATCTATCACTCCAGTGTTAATCTGCTAAATTGTAATTACTTCGTTACTATGGCCTATTTATTGCTTTACCTCCTCACGCCATTTGCACACACTGTATATCAACTTTATTTTTTCTATTGTGTTATTGACTGGACACTTGTTTATTCCATGTGTAACTCTGTGTTGTTGTTTGTGTTGCACTGCTTTGCTTTATCTTGGCCAGGTCGCAGTTGTAAATGAGAACTTTTCTCAACCTGCCTACCTGGTTAAATAAAAGTGAAATAAAAATAAAAATGATCATGCTGAAACATGAGGTGATGGCGGCAGATGAATGGCACTATAATGGGACTCAGGATCTCGTCATGGTTTCTCTGTGCACTCAAATTGCCATCGATAAAATTCAATTGTGTTCTTTGTCCGTAGCTTGTGCCTGCTCATACCATAACCCCACCATGGGGCACTCTATTCACAATATTGACATCAGCAAACCGCTTGCAGCTACCCGGTACAGCTCAAACTGGGATTACTCCGTGAAGAGCACACTTCTCCAGTAGCCATCGAAGGTGAGCATTTGCCCACTGAAGTTGGATACAATGCTGAACTGCAGTCAGGTCAAGACCCTGGTGACGACGAGCAAGCAGATGAGCTTCCCTGAGATGGTTTCTGACTGTTTGTAAAGAAATTCTTTGGTTGTGCAAACCCACTGTTTTATCAGCTATCCGGGTACCTGGTTTCAGACGACCTTGCAGGTGAAGAAGCTGGATTTAGAGGTTTTGGACTGAGGTGGTTACACGTGGTCTGTGGTTGTGAGGCCGCTTGGACGTACAAATCCTCTAAAACAACGTTAAAGGTGGCATATGATAGAGAAATTAACATTCAATTACCTGGCAACAGAGCTGTTGGACATTCCTGCAGTCATCATGCCAATTGCACTCTCCCTCAAAACTTGAGACATCTGTGGCATTGTGTGACAAAACTGCACATTTTAGAGTGGCCTTGTATTGTCCCCAGCACAAGGTGCACCTGTGTAATGATTATGCTGTTTAACCAGCTTTCTGATATGCCACACTTTTTTAGGTGGATGGATTATCTTTGCAAAGGAGAAATGCTAACTGAAAAGGATGTAGACAAATTTGTTTACAAAATTTGAGAGAAATTGGTTTTTTGCCTTTTGGCTGCCCCTGTTGGATTAATAAACTGTTGTTAATTCGACGTTGTCTGCATCGTGGTCTTACCTTGAAATGTAATATGGACATTTGGCACATCCTTACACATTTAGTTGGACATCAGGTGATGTTGAATGTGATTGCTACCTCTCATACTCTAAACCCATTGTTGAGATTGTCCAGAGAGCCTTAAACTGCCATGAAATAGTGGACAGCATCTATCTTTTCATTTTGGTAATTCTCCAGACTAGACCAGAGGTGAATGCCATCACACTGACCATACAGGAGGATAGGACAGGGATAGCTAGGTTTAACATTGCCGTCACATCTGTCAGTGTTGAATTACAAGGTAGAGTGTCTGTCCCAGGGTAGTGTACATATTTAGCACACTTGAGAATAGAGAATGAGTGATTAGTAGTAAGATGCCAGCACTTTTACATAATGTATAGGGGGGTAACTAGCAATGATTGAAAAAACATTTGGATGAAGGTCATGCTTAGGCGAATAAACTTTAAAAAGGAAAGAAATGGCTACAGTTTACACTTTTTTAGGAATTTCATGAAATGTTGTTTTTAGAAAACGGATGTTTTTTAAGTACCCCTGTGGGTACCTGTTACCCTGTAGAAGATTATGACATAGGGTTTCACACAAGTGTGTTAAACATGTATTTAATCTGTTTACTAACCCTTTTGTAAGTTATACTTATGTTCAAATTTTTTCTAATGTAACCTTTATGTAGCTAGGCAAGTCAGTTCAGAACAAATTCTTATTTACAATGACAGTCGACCCCAGCCAAGCCCTAACCCAGAAGACGCTGGGCCAATTGTGCACCACCCTATGGGATTCCAAATCACCACCGGTTGTGATACAGCCTGGAATTTAACCAGGTCTGTAGTGATGCTACTCGGGAGCCCAACTGCTAAGTCCAGTTGTCTTTTATTATTTTATTTATTATTTATTATTATTTTTATTATTTTATTTTTATTGTTTAATTAATCATTTTCAAGTATTTAATTAAAATATGTGGGGAAATGGTGTTGCACATGTCACCATTAATATCCACACTATGGGGAGATTTGATATAAATTCCCTATTTTTTACAACTTGCACATACACTTTCTTTGTTCTTTCTTTGTTGTTCATTTTTCATAAAATGCATTAGGTACAATTACACTAAATATAATTTGAATACCAGGGGGCTAGTTACCCCCTAGTACCCTATATATTTTTTGTCGATCAGATCCATGTTTGAAATGGTAGGCTACAGTAATAGCGTCATCTTGTGGCTTTGGGTACTTGCTGTGCTGTGCTGGCTCTATGACATTTAGAGTAACAGCAGAGACCATCCATCAAATGCATTTATGATTGAAATAAATGTATAAATACTTTACATGATTGAGATTCAAGTTCTAGTTCTGCCCCTAAAGATGGAGATGGGGTGTACCTCAATAGACTAAAGTGGCTTCTTCTCCTCGGCTTCTCTTCAGATGCTGTCAGTCCTGTCAGGAGTGAAAGGGAAGGCGAGGGAGAGGTTTTACACACAACACATTCCCCCACAGGAGCAGTAGGGGGCGCTGATGTTTCATCATGGAATATCTGGCTGAAATAAAGCATGGGAGTGCTAGTAGAGGATGGAAAAATCATAGATTTCTTTACAGCTCGAAAAAAAAATGGGTAAAACTCTCAATGAAATTGTTTTACTCTTTAGCATTTTTTTCAAGAATGTAAAGAAATAATCCTATATGATGGAATACTCAAATAAATAAAGGCAATGGTTTTCACGCCCTATTGTGTGGTTTGGTAAGTTAGGGTAGGTTGGTATACTAGTATATATTATATCTCAGATGTCTTTCACAACAGTAGTATCTCTTTTTCCCATTGTTTACCATATTCTTTGAATAAGATCCTTTTAATGTATGACTCCAACGTAGGATTTGAATTAGCTATCTTCTTTTAAATGCCTCCTTGTTTTTATTTGTTTGTTAGTACTTTTATTTTATGATGTGAAGAACTTTGTTACTTGTATTGAAAAGCGCTGTACAAATACAGTTATTATTATTATTTTGCTATCCTCTCAAACAGACATATGGTAAATGACTGAATCTTCAGGAATCAGGAACGTTTTCTCTGCTCAGGGATCCAACTGAATTATTGACATGAACCTATTCCAAGTTCCAAGCCATTGTCATGCCACAGACCCTATATCATCATTCCTATGCTTCTCTTTCTACCCTATTGTATAGGATGTGGTTAAATTCAAATATGCCCTACTAGACACTGGAGTGACATGCATTTGAATAGAAGAAGAATGCTTTGTCCCATGTGGCTCAGTTGGTAGAGCATGGTGCTTGCAATGCCAGGGTTGTGGGTTTGATTCCCACAGGGGACCAGTATGAAAAATGTATCCACTCAGTATTTACTTTAAGTCGCTCTGCTAAATGACTAAAATGTCAAATGCTTTAGGGATGTTTTTTACCTTGTAGCTTCTGGGCAGCAGGAAAGCTGGCTGACTGACTGCTTTTTCCTCAGCTGGCTAACACAACAGGTATTTGAGTCCATGTGAGTTGACAGTTGACATGGAGAGGCATGACAGGGACGGACCAAGGGTCAGCTGTAGGCCATGGTCTACCATTGTGTTCTGTCTAGAGCCGGTTCTGACCATTCCTGACCTCACCTGGCCCCTTATGTCTTTCTCCTTTAGCAGCAAAAGTTTGGAAATGAGTTAAATAAGCCTAGTCCTGGACTAAAATGCTATTTCAATGCAATTCTAACATTTTTTAGTCATGCAGCTTCATAGTAGCTGCATCAGCTCATTGAGAAATGATGACGCACTGGTTTGGTGAGTGGTGCCCATACAGTATATCTCACACACCACTGTGACACTCTCTTCCTCCTGCCTGTCTGGTCCTTCAAGGCTGTCAGTCTGTCTGAGAGGAACAGAGTGAGGGACTCTTAGGATCGGACACAATGGCCATGCTGTTGCGCTCTCTCTATCTATCTCTCTGTCTCGCCTCTCTGTCACTCCTCTCGGCTCACCTAACGGTCTCTCCTCTCGGTCTGTCTCTCTCAATTCAATTCAATTCAGTAGACTTTATTGACATGGCAAGTTAAATTACTTACATTGTCAAAGTATACATATATCAAAAATGGTTGGACCAACAGCAATAATAATAGTAGTTGTTAAAATGGGATTCCTATTAACAGCAACCTCAACAACAAAATTAATGAGAATAATGATACATTAAAGCAATAGTAGTAGACCAGTCTCAACCTGACTGAGAAGACACATGACGTGGTATGAAAGCCAAAACAAAACCAAATGGGAAATATTTCATTGCCCTTTTCATTGGCCGGAGGACACATATTTGGCTGCCAAAACTGCACATTTTGGCTTTTCACCATTATATATTCGATTATTTTCTTCATCTTTTATCATTTCAAATTCTTCGTAGTGAATGATAATCTTGGGAAATAAATAGTCTCTTAGGTCTGAGTATTTGTCACAGTTTTTGTAATAGGAAATGCATCTGTCTCTACTTCTCCCCTGGAACAGAGTGAGCACAGCCTGTCCTCTCTGGGCAGTCAGGTTTGCCTGTGGTGACCGGTCTCTCGCCAGACTGTGCTCACTGAGTCTGTACTTAGTCAGTGTTTTCCTCAATCTGCCACCATGTAATGTCTGTTTAGAGCCAAATAGCATTGAAGTTTACTTAGATTTGTTGTGGTGTCTTTCCAATAGGTGATATATATTTATTTTTGTTTTGTGATGATTTGGTTGGGCCAGATTTTCTGAGTGCCGTCCTGAGGCTCTATGGGGTTGGTTTGGGTTAGTGAACTGAGCCTCAGAACCAGCTGGCTGAGGGGACTCTTCTCTTGTTAAATCTCTTGACATTGTAGGGCTGTGTGATGGGATGTTTTAAGGTCACTTGTTTTCAGATGGTTGTAATTTGATGGCTCTTTTTTCTATATGAAAAAGGAGGGGGTATTGGCCCAATTCTGCTCTACATGCGTTATTTGGAGTTTTTCTTTGCACTTGCAATACAGTCTTGCAAAACTCTGCATGCAGTATTTCGATTGGATGTTTTTGCCATTTGGTAAATTCATTATTAGCGAGCAGACCTCATACTTCGCTGCCATTTAGAGCAATTGGTTCTATAATTGATTGCAACATTTCCATTTTAATGTTCCTTTTAATGGCATAGAATGCTCTTCTTGCTTTGTCTCTCAGCTCATTCACAGCCATGTGAAAGCTACCTGTGTTGCTGATATTTAGTCCCGGATACGTGTCGTTTTTGGTGTGTTCTAATAGAACTGTGTCTAAATTCCGGACCTTTTTTGGGATATCATTATATATATATATTTTTTTAGATGAACCTGTGCAGATAATCTAGGTGCTGCTGTAACTCCTCCTTAGTGGGAGTCAGCAGCACCAGGTCATCTGCGTGCAGCAGACACTTGATTTCAGTGTTGTGTAGGGTGAGACCAGGTGCTACAAATTCTTCTAATGTTTTTGCCAATTCACTCCACGTCCCTGAGAGAAGAAGTCTGTTTGCTTGTTGCCAATTTTTAGTGTACATCGATTTAATAACATATGTTTTCTCTCCAATACCACTTACTATTAGTTTATAAAAAATACCTTTTTGCCAAATTGAATCAAATGCTTTCTTGAAGTCTACAAAACAATAGTAGATGTTGCCTTCGTTTTGGTTTACTTGTTGGTCAATTAGAGTTGGCGGAGGGTGTAAATGTGGTCTGTAGTACGATATAAAATCAAATCCAATCTGGCTTCTCCTCAGGACGTTGTGTTCTTCAATGAAATTACATAGTTTATGACACTGCAGAGCATTTTCCCCAAGTTGCTGTTAATGCAATGCCTCTGTAATTACTTGGGTCAAATTTGTCTCAAATTCTATAGATTGGTGTGATCAATCCTTGGTTCCAAATAACAGAGAAATGACCTGCAGTGGGGATAATGTTGACGAGTTTGTATAAGCCTATTGGAATTTGTAGTCTGTATATTTGATCATTTAATTTAAAATACGATCAGCACCACAGGCCTTTTTGGGTTGGAGAGTGCATTGTTTTTCCAATAATTATTCTTCTGTAAGTGGGGTATCCACAGGATTCTTTGTAATTTGACTTTTGTTCTTTGTCTTTGACTGCTGATTCAAGGATGTGTAATTTTTCTTGTCTATATCTGGGCTCTTTGTTATATTGCTGTAGAGGTTTTGCATATCCCCATTTTGGATAGCCAATTATTCATGAGGTTTGTTTAATTTATTAAAATTCTCCCAGAAGTGGTTTGATTCTATGGATTCCTCAATTCCATCCAGCTGATTTCTAATATGCTGTTCCTTGTTTGTTCTTAGGGTGTGTTTGTATTGCTTCAGCGTTTCACTGACTGTGTATATTTTTGTTGTCTGGTTCTCTGTGTTTTTGATTAGATATATTTCTCAATGACTTTCTTAGATTTTGCAATCATTATCAAACCATTTTTCCTGATTTCATATTTTTGGTTTGCTCTTGTTTCTTTAGATGAGCCAAGGAGGCTTATTTACACCTTCCTTGCTGTAGGAGAATGTCAACCCTTGTGTTGTCTTAAGGGTCAAAAATGACCCGCCACTACGTTTAACAGCAGAGAAAAATGCCTAAATTACATTTTTTCATCTTGAAATTTGGTGACTTTTCCTAGAGTGACCCCAACATTAGAAAAAATGGAAACTTGCCTTTGTTCATATTTCCATGAACGCTGTACACCACCAGGGTACAAAGATTGTCTTAGGGTCATTTTTGACCCGGTAGATATAAAACACAAAGACACACACACACAATGAGAAATTGAGATTGTGTACTACTGAATGAATTGATTGAACAAAGCTCAAACGTTCTTGTACATGTGCAGCATCTCCCCTCCACGACCCCAGACTTGACTCAAGTTCACAAACAAAATAAACAACATTTCAGACAAAATAAACATGTCCTGATAGCATTGTTTACTAATGGGGAATGCAGTGGTTATGAAGGCTATGAAGGTGCTGCAGATGACAGTCCCCGCAGTTCTCTCTTTGCTGAAGCCATGAGTGCACGTTTCAGTGCCCAACAGGACGTAGATCAGATTTTTTTCAGATGTCCAGGAGGAACAAGAGAACAATGATTTAGAAGGGGAGGAGGTATCTGAAGAAGAAGATGGGGAAGAATACAACCCAGAGCACGATGCATCATCTTCAGATAAATCCCCTAAACTGAAAGAGAGACATTTTTATCCAACAGAAAAATAACATGGTCCTTGTCGCCATATGACAACCAGGACAGAACGGCAGCACAAAATATCATAAGGATGACCCCAGGGCCCACAAGACATGCAGTTGCTCATGCCCAGGACATCGCCTCAACATTCTACATGTTCATCACACCAGCCATCGAATAAATCATCCTGGAGATCACAAATTTGGAGGGTTTACGTAAATATGGAGACAACTGGAAAAGGATGGATGAGATTGACCTGCGTGCCTACATAGGGCTGATAATCTTAGCAGGTGTGTTGGTCCCAATGCGAGGCTACATGTAGTCTCTGGGATGCAGACAGTGGAAGGGCGATTTTTCCATGCCCACAATGCCACTGAAAGTCTTTCACACTTTCTCAAGAATGCTACGATTTGATAACCATGAGTCAAGACCTGAAAGACGTGTGAGAGTTAAACTGGTGGCCATAAGAGAGGTCTGGGAGGAGTGGGTGGAGCGTCTGAGCAACTGGTTCCATTCAGAGGTACATTTGTATTTTCATATCTGTAATGTAAGTGATTTTATTATTATTTATTATATATTGTTGTAACATCATTTATTTATGTGATTGTTTTCTGTCTACACAGGGAAGCCAACCAGTGGAGGCCCAGAGAAAAACCAGGGGATGCGGGTTGTGCTTATTGTGACAGATGTGACTGAGGGGGTACAATTTCTTCACCTCTTATGAACTCAGCCAGCAGCTCATGAAGAGGAAGATCACCATAGTTAGAAAGAACAGGCCTGAGATCCTCCCAACAAGGCCTTCTCAGCCTTCACCCCCACCACCACTCTAGTTTTGTACCTCCCAAAGAGAAACAAGAATGTGGTCCTCCTGAGGACACTGCACAAAACGGCTGAGATCAGTGATCAGTGACCACAGCTGCAGAAGGATGTCTGCCCGCTGGTCCCTGGTCATCTTCCATAATATCATTGATCTGATCTAATACAATGCCTTTGTGATATGGAACAAGATCAACTCTACCTGCATGCCTGATAAGTGGAACAAGCGGAGGATGTTCCTGGAGCAGCTGGGAAAGGCACTTGTAACCCCAAACATTCAAAGAAGGGAGCGCCTCCCCCACTCAGCAGCCTCTGCAGCGCTTGTGAAAGCTGTTCAGTGGGTTGAATCTTGTCCTGATCCACCTGAGGCTGCAGCTGGGGCAGGTAAGAGGAGGAGATGCCAAATCTGCCCCTCAAAGAAGGACTTTAAAACAAATACTAACTGCACATGTGAGAAATACATCTGCACAGTCCATGCACACTTGCATACTGTCCTACATGTGCTAATTAGAGTTGATTGATTTATGTTGCTCACGTTTTTGTTTTGTATCTATCTTATTTTATTTGTATTTATTGTTGTTGTTTGTACACCTTGTGGGTGGGGGAAATGCTTCAAAAATGGGAGAAGACTAGTATTTTGTAGTTGAAATCCTCATTGTACAGCATATACGAGGATATCACTATATTGCCAAAAAAATTCAAGACTGTTATTGTTTCAAGACTGTTATTGCATTCAATACTACTTTCTGCACATTTCTGCTAGTTTCTTATGCTTTACAAGTGATAAAAATGTATATTTACACCTATGCAGTACAAAAAAAAATATCTTTACACCTATGCAGTACTTTCAGCAATAATACTAATAATAATAAACCTCTACTTTAGTAAAGAAAACAATTATGACAGATGTGTTGTAATAAAAATTAGTGGTGTCCACTGATTAAATGCAGTCTTTCTGCATTGTGAAGAGGGAAAACCCTGATATTCACAAAGTTTCAATGACAAGTTGTTTCTTCATGCAAATAGATTTGAGGTTCAAAATTAAATTAACCGTATCCGGGAGCGTAATTATAGCGTCAAGCTCATTACCATAACGCAACGTTAACTATTCATGAAAATCGCAAATGAAATGAAAGAAATATATTCACTCACAAGCTTAGCCTTTTGTTAACAACACTGTCATCTCAGACAAAGCAAAATATGCTTTTCAACCATAGCTACACAAGCATTTGTGTAAGAGTATTGATAGCTAGCATAGCATTAAGCCTAGCATTCAGCAGGCAACATTTTCACAAAAACAAGAAAAGCATTCAAATAAAATAATTTACCTTTGAAGAACTTCAGATGTTTTCAATGAGGAGACTCTCAGTTAGATAACAAATGTAAATGTTTTCCAAAAAGATTGTTTGTGTAGGAGAAATCGCTCCGTTTTGTTCATCACTTTGGCTAAGAAAAAAATCTGAAAATGCAGTCTCTACAACGGCGAACTTTTTACCAAATTAACTCCATAATATCGACAGAAACATGGCAAACGTTGTTTAGAATCAATCCTCAAGGTGTTTTTCACATATCTATTCGATAATAAATCATTCGTGGCAGCTGTGTTTCTCCTCGAAGCAAACGAAAAATACACGCAGCTAGAGATTACGCAATAATTGCAATGGAGGACACCAAGCGGCCACCTGGTAGATGTAGTCTCTTAAGGTCAATCTTCCAATGATTTGCCTACAAATACGTCACAATGCTGTCGACGCCTTGGGGAAACGACAGAAAGTCTAAGCTCATTCGTGACCCATACACAGCCATATAAGGAGACATTGGAACACAGCGCATTCAAAATCTGGGGCACTTCCTGTATGAAATGTAATCTTGGTTTCGCCTGTAGCATTAGTTCTGTGGCACTCACAGACAATATCTTTGCAGTTTTGGAAACGTCAGGGTGTTTTCTTTCCAAAGCTGTCAAGTATATGCATAGTCGAGCATCTTTTCGTGACAAAATATCTTGTTTAAAAAGGGAAAGTTTTTTTATCCATAAATTAAAAGAGAGCCCCCTATATCCAAGAAATTAAGCTGCTTTATTTTAGGGGTTTAATGAAGGTGGGTCACTTTTTACCCTTACATGGAACCCAAACCGGCTATGCGCGTGCGCCATCGTGCATAAATGTATTTTGTCCCCCCACACCAAACGCGATCACGACACGTAGGTTAAAATATCAAAACTAACTCTGAACCAATTATATTAATTTGGGGACAGGTCAAAAAGCATTAAACATTTATGGCAATTTAGCTAGCTTGCACTTGCTGGCTAATTTGTCCTATTTAGCTAGCTTGCTGTTGCTAGCTAATTTGTCCTTAGATATAAACATTGAGTTGCTATTTTACCTGAAATGCACAAGGTCCTCTACTCCGCCAAGTATTCCACACATAAAACGGTCAACCGAATCGTTTCTAGTCATCTCTCCTCCTTCCAGGCTTTTTCATCGCTTGACTTTATATTGCGATTGGCACCTTTCATAAATTAGGTGCATTACTGCCACTGACCTCGTTCGTCTTTCAGTCACCCACGTGGGTATAAGCAATGAGGAGATCTGCTTCTATAAACCATGGGCATCTGGGCATCTGCTTCTATAAACCAATGAGGAGGTGGGAGAAGCAGGACTTGCAGCGTGATCTGCGTCACAAATAGAACTGACTTCTATTTTAGCCCTTGGCAACGCGTTGGCGTGCGCGAGCAGTGTGGGTGCAATAATTGAATAATATAGATTTCTAAATGTATTTTGCAACGCGATGTGCATGCGATGCGAGCGGTGTAGTCAGCCTGTTAGGACAAGGGGTGTATACAAAATGTTAAGACTACTGGCTTTTTTATTGGCTGTTTAGAACCATGTAATTTATTGGGCCTGACTGTGAAAGCTCTGAGAGACTCTGGGTTGAGGTCGGTGATAAAGGAGTCTACAGTACTGCTACCAAGGGATGAGCTGTAGGTGTACCTACCAAAAGACTCCCCTTTTAGCCGACCATTGACTATGTACAGAACCAGTGTTCGACAGAGCTCCAGGAGCTGTGCTCCATTTTTGTTTTCCACTTTGTCATAGTTGTTTCTGGGTGAGGTATGTGGGGAGGGAAAGGTTGTTGCTTCCTAGTAGGTGTTTGTCCCCATGACTGTAAATAGTGTCTAGTTCTTCTGGTGTTCTACCATTCAGGTCTCCACAGACCAGTACGTTGCCTTGGGCCTGAAAGTGGAGAAACTCTCTTCATTGAAGTAGGGTGACTCTGAGGGGGGAATGTGTGGCACAGATAAATAAAATAAAATAAAATCTGTTAAGATAACCTTGTTGATCTTTAACCAGATAAATAATTATCCTGTTTTGATCAATTCGATTGAATGAGTTCAGATTTAGTTCAGATTTATACAATATTAGCATTCCCCTTGAGTCTCTGCCATTTGTGATTCCTTTTAATTTTGTGGATGGTACGATTATCTCCCTATAACCTAGCGGACAGCCAGTGGAAACATCATCTCTGCACCATGCTTCCTGTAGTACTACAATATCAACATCAACCATTTCTTTCAGGAAGTCTGGGTTTCTGCTCTTTAGGCCAAAAGCAGAGGACTTCATTCCTTGTAAATTCCAACATGCAAAGTAAAAATATTTCATAACTGTTTGTTCTTTACTTTCAAAATGAGAAACACTCACAATCCAACAATAACTATTAAAATATGATTTTTCTATTAACATTAACTTGTATTATGCAAATGTGATGCGTTTATAATTTACTCTCAGCAGCCAAGTGGACCCACCAACAGCCTATTTCACTTTGCAGATGGTGTAATTGTTTGCTTTGAGCCATGTCTATGAATTAATTTGTGTCAATGTTCCAAGGGGCTGAGAGCATGAGAAACATACTTTATTTTACACCTTTTTCCATTCGTGTTCTGAGGTTGGACTTCAGCACATATAGCTTGTTAACATGTAGGGCGCACCGATTGGTGTCACCTCGTTAGTCACTTTGTCTTACACCTGTGCTGGTTACCGTCTCGTTAGTGAGAAGGTGTTTCACCTGTCCTGGCCCAGGTGATATTTAAGAGTGGCTGGCCCAGTGCTCCAGTTGTTTTGATAGATGCGAAGGGTTAATGCCTTTAGTTTTTGATTTCTCGACGAACAATCTTTTATCTGATTTTTGCTCCACCTTTGTGGTTTGCTTCTGGTCTTCAGGGCAAATTTAGTGGGCGCTCATGGTGGGTGTCTTTTAGGTTCCAGCTTTTTTTGCTAGTCAACTTTCAGTGGACACCCCATGAGTGTCTTTCAGAACCCCTCCTAAAATCCCACCTGTTTGGTTTTGGTTGTTGGTCAGTGACTATTAACCACCGGTCCTGGCAACCCATCTATATGCACATCTGGCAACCATCATTACACACACCTGCGTCTCATCAGTCACACCTGGACTTCATTACTCCCTTGATTACCAACCCTTTAAGTAGCACTCTTTTGTGATCAGTCAGCAGGTAGTATTGTTCGTTTCAATGTCAGATGCTTCTCTTTTGTATAGTTCCACGTTTTTGTGAAATGTTTGACATTTCCGGTTTTCTTGATGCGGAACGTGATAAGTCAGACTCAAAGCCACGAGGGTAGAACATATTTCAAACGTTGCTTGTTAGGGGGAGGTAGTTGCAGAAACATTTGCTGTTTTTTCACTATTTCGCTCTAACTTGTTTGGAGTGTTAACAGTACAAGTGAACAGTCAATCGAGGGTCCAATGTGAGAGAAGCCACAGCTGTTCATTGTCTCCTACACAATTCTCACTGTGGACGATTGTCTATGCTTGTGTGTTCATCGAAGACTTAGAACTGTATTTGTCCAGAGGGAACTTAATTTTAAAATGTGTAGGACGCGTTTGTGTGGCTTCTTCCCTGTCTTCATGTCCCTCTGCATCTCTCTAGTGGTAGAGGACTTCCTCATCTAAGTGCTTCCAGGTCAGTGTCATGTTACTTAGTGCAGTGAGTGATTTAGAGGATAAAACACACGCAGATAGACACACACACACACACCCACACACACACACACACACACACGCGCTAACAAACCCCTTTAGTCAGCTATATCAGTCTGTGGGAGATAGTTGTACTAGCATGTGTCTGCTGGTGTCCAGACACACACAGATGTGGTCAGTGGAGAGTGTGTATCCCCAACCACCTCACACACACTCTGCAAAGAATTATACAAATCACGTCTCCTCTCTTTCCCTCTGTAATTCTCCCTCCCCTCTGCTTCACTGAATTTAAAACCGATAAGTGGTTGGTTTTCCTGTCACTTCTTTTCCTGAAAAATATTCAGCAGCAGCCTCAGTCTGACAGTTTGCAGATGGAAATAATGATTCTTGGAGACTGTGTGGTTTTGAGATGGGGGAGTCATTTACTGGTAGCACTGCAAAAGTAGGCCTATGTGAAGTGAATGTGCAGTAGTGGGCACAGAGTGAGTGATTCTCCTCTTGGATAAAGAGATTCATTAAAGTGATACATACAAAGGGAGATTGTTTTATAAAAAGAGACACAAGATACAGATTCTCCCTAGTCTGAAATTTTCAACCCCCCTAAACACACACACACACACACACACACACACACACACACACACACAGCCTCCCAACCCTCCCCAATACCTTGTCCCAATCTGTGTGTCAGGTTTTCTGTGGTGTAATTAGCCTTTATAACCTGAACCTGCACATTTACGTTGTGCTGCTCAGGGGGTCCGGGCTGGCACAGCTCTCGACACCCCCTCACACACACACTGCTACCAATGCCCTCTCTCACCCCACAACCGCATGGCTTCCGAAGCTGTGTGGGGTCTGCCAGCATGGGGTAGCTGGAGCACAGGACTGCATGTCGTTAACGAAGGTGTAATAGAGGTGGTCCAGGCTGGGGTCTAATCCAGTCGGTTAAAGGGACTAGGTAAATGCAGTTAATATCTCTCTTGAGGCGATGCATTGTATGCTGAACTTGGCCTTCGTAAAGATCTTTTCTATTTTGGGGCCATATTCTGACTTGAACTTCAACTCCAAGCTAAGTCAGGCTGTGACCCTGGGTTTCAAATGTATTCACAAAGCGGTTGTTTTAACTCAGACATCACAGCTCATTGAGAGCACTGCAGTCTCTAACTAAATGTTTGCCACATTCTCTCTGTTGCGCAAGGCACCGCAAGCATGAACAAAATTCAGCTCCGTGGTGCCGGAGTGGAAACTATCCAAGACACATTTTTCCCAACAACTCCTCAGAGCTAGAACCAAATGGCTCCATGTGCCAGCTGGCTCTCAGACCCTGACCCCAGCTCTGTGGTGCTCTCGCTGGGGAATCCCACCTACCCGCTCCCCTGGCTCTGTGGACCCGCCAGGCCTCTGCTCCCTGACAGGCAGTTCTGGGAAAACACTATGTTTAATCTGTTCCCTGTAGTCCTCTTCTGTTAGATCAATTTAGGAGAGCCAAGACGGCTTTGCTGTATTTCCACTAAAATTTAATAATAGTGTAGTGTACTTAAACATACAGTTCAAATATGAATTAGCCTTAAATGAATTAAAAATCACTTTATCTCTCTTTTATCCCTTGTTCTACATACTTGTCTACAATCAACAAATTCCATGTATTTATTTTTACAATAACAGCTGTAGGGGAGATCGAGAGCTCATTTTGGAGCCATTGTTGCCCCTCTGTCCCTATATTATGTGCTGCTGCTGCGGAAACAATAACGGTAGCCTTCATGTGGTTGTGTGATCCTCATTAAGAGGGTAGCTAAGTGCGTGGGCTATATAGCCTGATGGTTTCTTAGAATTGACTGCAGAACAAGTGAGTCACCCTGCAGTATCAGATAGAAGTGCTTCCCTGCCTGAACCTGAGGAGTTAAGCAGTGTGCTGCCCATTACTCTACAGAGGACACATGTACAGAACACCCACATGTGTTTTCTTCCAGAGTATGGTGTTGTTTATGTATGTCAAATCAAATCAAATCAAATGTTATTTGTCACATACACATGGTTAGCAGATGTTAATGCGAGTGTAGCGAAATGCTTGTGCTTCTAGTTCCGACAATGCAGTAATAACCAACAAGTAATCTAACTAACAATTCCAAAACTACTGTCTTATACACAGTGTAAGGGGATAAAGAATATGTACATAAGGATATATGAATGAGTGATGGTACAGAGCAGCATAGGCAAGATACAGTAGATGGTATCGAGTACAGTATATACATACTGATGAGTCAGTGTCAGTGTCAGTGTGTTGGCAGCAGCCACTCAATGTTAGTGGTGGCTGTTTAACAGTCTGATGGCCTTGAGATAGAAGCTGTTTTTCAGTCTCTCGGTCCCAGCTTTGATGCACCTGTACTGACCTCGCCTTCTGGATGATAGCGGGGTGAACAGGCAGTGGCTCGGGTGCTTGATGTCCTTGATGATCTTTATGGCCTTCCTGTAACATCGGGTGGTGTAGGTGTCCTGGAGGGCAGGTAGTTTGCCCCCGGTGATGCGTTGTGCAGACCTCAGTACCCTCTGGAGAGCCTTACGGTTGAGGGCGGAGCAGTTGCCGTACCAGGCGGTGATACAGCCCGCCAGGATGCTCTCGATTGTGCATCTGTAGAAGTTTGTGAGTGCTTTTGGTGACAAGCCGAATTTCTTCAGCATCCTAAGGTTGAAGAGGCGCTGCTGCGCCTTCTTCACGATGCTGTCTGTGTGAGTGGACCAATTCAGTTTGTCTGTGATGTGTATGCCGAGGAACTTAAAACTTGCTACCCTCTCCACTACTGTTCCATCGATGTGGATAGGGGGGTGTTCCCTCTGCTGTTTCCTGAAGTCCACAATCATCTCCTTAGTTTTGTTGACTGTGTGTGTGTGTTGCTGTGTGTGTGTGTGTGTGTGTGTGTGTGTGTGTGTGTGTGTGTGTGTGTGTGTGTGTGTGTGTGTGTGTGTGTGTGTGTGTGTTTGTGTGTTTTCCCAACTGGGGTCATTTTGTTAGTCCCCACAAGATCAAATGCTATTTCTTGGGGGTTTAGAGTTAAGGTTAGAATTAAGTTTAGGGTTAGGAGTTAGGGTTAAGGTTAGGGTTGGGTATAGGTCAAATAGAATTTTGAATGAGTTGAATTGTGTGCCTCACAAGGTTAGTTATCCTCTACAGGATTGGTGCTCCCCCCTGCGCGGGACAGTTGGATTGAGCTAATGTGATTAGCATGAGGTTGTAAGTAACAAGAACATTTCCCAGAACATAGACATATTTGATATGGGTAAAAAGCTTAAATTCTTGTTAATCTAACTGCACTGTTCAATTTACAGCAGCTATTACAGTGAAATATCATGCTACTGTTTAAGGAGAGTGCACAGTTATGAACTTGAGAATGTATCAATAAACAAATTTGGCACATTTGGGCAGACTTGATACACCATTTTGAACAGAAATGCAATGGTTCATTGGACCAGTCTAAAACTTTGCTCGTACACTGCTGCCATCTAGTGGCCAAAATCGAATTTGATTTTAGATGGAAAATGCATGTTATTTTCTTTGTGTTATCTTTTACCAGATCTAATGTGTTATATTATCCTACATTCATTACACATTTCCACAAACGTCAAAGTGTTTCCTTTCAAATGGTATGAAGAGTATGCTTATCCTTGCTTCAGGTCCTGAGCTACAGGCAGTTAGATGTGGGTATGTCATTTTAGGCGAAAATTTAAAAATAGGGTCCGATCCATAAGAGGATTTATACAAGACTGTGTGTGTGTGTGCGTGTGTGCGTGCGTGCGTGTGAGTACGTGCGTGCGAGTGCGTGCGTGTGTGCTTGTGGGCGTCTGAGAGTATATGAGGGGTATATGTGTGTACTGGGCCTTCTCAAACCCATCAACCACACCACAGGATCTGTTGGCAGCATGGTCCTATAGAACACCTGCTGAGCATAGACCACCCCTGGAAGAACGTATGACAGTAGGCTACAGTTTCAATAGGCAATAAAACACACAAAGGTGTATTGTGTTGCCAAGCACTGGTTACAAAAGAGATTATGATCTAGCACATTATGTACCTTTGCTTGCTAATAATACAGATTGCCCTATTTCATGCTAATATTGGTGTGTTTGGATTTTTCCACACATGGTTATGTGCATTTTGAATGTTTACACCTGTCATCGTATAGTGTTGTTTGGATGCCAATGCATTGCCTGCATTTTGGGGGAATAATGGAATATTTTAGATAAAGGGGCTCTTCCTTTAGTATTGCTTGGTCTAGCCATTCATTTTGGAGAACATTTATAAGAAATGGCAAGTGAAATGACAAGGCATTTAGCCTAAGTAGTCTAAAGTCGATGTTAATGAGAATAATATGTATATTTCAGAAACATGTCCTCTATCAATACATCGACAGAAGACTCAACAGACGAGACATACATCAAAAGGATACCGGGATGACTTTATCATCCTACATATCCCCTTATAGATATCAGGATCCCTAACTTCAAAGGCTTCTCTAACCAGACCATCCCATGATGCATGCTTCTCTCCCCTACATCATACACTCCGGCTGCAATAAATTTGTGGCTATAAAAGTTGATTTCTGAGCCAAGCCCAAACTGTTTGACATCTGTGCTCAATCTTTACCATGGCGTGTAATGGATTCTCACAGAACCTTTGTTCTCTCTTAAGAGAAGAGGAAAGGTAGGAGGAGAGGGGGAGCTAGGTAGGGGGCCTCACGATGGATCGCGGGGCTCCTGGAAAACATCAGGGTAAGACTAGGTGAGACTGGTGGTCAGTTACTGTAAAACCAGGATCAGAGGAAAAAGCTTAGATCATAGTAGAATGTATGGAATGGGATACTGCGCACACAGAGGCAAACAAATATGTTTTGGGCCAGAGAGTACATCTTAGATGTTGGTACAGAGCATCAATATCAACAAGCTCAGGGTTAGCTGGTAAACCTTTGGCACTAAGTTTAGCAACGGCTAGAACATAGAACCTGGTACCGAAACGTATAGGTACATTCAGGATTCAAACTAGAGATTTGATCACAAGATTCACATGTGAGCTCACGATCCACCTTGGCTCATTCAGATGCAGTTTTACACATAAACTCGGGGTCTCCTGGCAACACTTCTCACCAAAGGGCACTGGTCACTTGGGTCAGCAAAGCAGCCTCTGAACTACACTGCCCTCTGTAGTTTGAAATAACCTGCCCTCAGTCAGGCCTCAGCTGGTTCTGTGTGTGTGCAATGTCATCTGTTATGTAGCCTGAACCTTTCTGACCTCATTGATGAGATACGTCACCCATGTTCCCATAGAAAGGTTTGTCATGAAGCAGCTGAGAACCTGATCACTGAACTGTCCCTCGCATGTACCCTTCCAACCCAGAAATGTAGGAGTGATGTTGTCTTTAAGTATGTTGTGACTGCTTGTCACTGGTCTTCCCTACATGGCAGATAGATGATACAGGAGCTATCTTTATGTGCCACATGGGGCCTAAATGTCAGAGGTTTCCCTCTTTGGTCCGTTTTGACACAAAATCCTGTGATGGTTAGTAAACAGAGCTAGATAACACGCTGTATTGTCTCATTGCTGGGCAAGTTGATTACAGCTGTATGAGAAGCTAACTTACAGATAATTAAACAGATGGATGGCACATCAATACGCATAAGATTATATGGCACACCTTCAGAGCTGGTAGTGAGAAGAGTCCTCCCCTTGAGGCCGTGTACAGTACCTTCCCCAACAGATGTGTGATCCAGGTTGGATCAAAGACCGCAGCAGGTGTGGACGTGTGTCAGCCTCTGGGATCTTCAACTTCCCCTGGGCTGGTCCCTGTTGTGGAGCTTACAGCTGGAGGGGCTTCGGGTCTGGCTGAGCCTGAGTGTATAGGACCTACATCAGAGAGATGTTACGTAGTGGAATATAGCGTCTTGGATGGAGAATCGTCCCTCTGATTTTACAACCACCACTATATCTTCTAAAACGTGTTTGGAGCTGCAGTGTTCGTGGAGTGAATTCCAATTAGAAGCAATAATGTTATTCTGAATTGCACTTTAGACAATTGCAGCCTGCTGTGTGTGGTTCAGATTAGAGGAAAGCACTTGTGTTAATGTGATGATCCATTTTAAACGTCAGTGACTCAGTGGCGGTGTGAAGGTTTGCAATGGTCATCGCGTCACTTATATACTCATGCACTTTTGAACCAGGAAAGTCACAATGTATCTCTCACATACAGATGTAGGCTCTTAGTTTGAGCTCGGTTTCTACATCAGTGAGGGAAAATCAAATCGAAAATGTCTAAGTAGAAGTTAAAAAACTTCAGAGGCCTTTTTTAACCTCAAATACATTGCATGTTTTTCATGTTCTCCTGCAGCAGGGTGACCAAACTAAGATTCTACATCTGTATCGGCACCTCACTAATGACTATTTAGCATTTCCCACAGTCGTGGATGGGATGTCAGGTCCTCTAGGTGGTTATGACAGTGAGGGTTGTATCTGCTACAGCTCGGGGTGTTATTGTGGTGCGATTCACTTTTCCCTGGCTGAGCTCCAGCTAGCACTGATCAATGGCTCAACTTCTTCAAGCATTGACTCACCATTGGCTACAGGTTGACAGCAGTAGACAGGGTATTGATTCATTTAGGTTTGGTCATTGTTGTTGTCTTTTCTTATCCAGTCTTTGATTATTATCAGTCAATGGATGACTTCTTCCTCCCTGTAGCATCAGTACGCTGCCGTCAGTACACTGCCGTCAGTACGCTGCCGTCAGTACGCTGCCGTCAGTACGCTGCCGTCAGTACGCTGCCGTCAGTACGCTGGTCAGTACGCTGCCGTCAGTACGCTGGTCAGTACGCTGCCGTCAGTGCGCTGGTCAGTACGCTGCCGTCAGTACGCTGGTCAGTACGCTGCCGTCAGTACGCTGCCGTCAGTACGCTGGTCAGTACGCTGGTCAGTACGCTGGTCAGTACGCTGGTCAGTACGCTGCCGTCAGAACGCTGGTCAGTACGCTGCCGTCAGTACGCTGCCGTCAGTACGCTGGTCAGTACGCTGCCGTCAGTACGCTGGTCAGTACGCTGGTCAGTACGCTGGTCAGTACGCTGCCGTCAGTACGCTGGTCAGTACGCTGCCGTCAGTGCGCTGGTCAGTATGCTGCCGTCAGTACGCTGCCGTCAGTACGCTGCCGTCAGTATGCTGGTCAGTACGCTGGTCAGTACGCTGCCGTCAGTACGCTGGTCAGTACGCTGCCGTCAGTACGCTGCCATCAGTACGCTGGTCAGTACGCTGCCGTCAGTACGCTGGTCAGTACGCTGCCGTCAGTGCGCTGGTCAGTACGCTGCCGTCAGTACGCTGCCGTCAGTACGCTGCCGTCAGTACGCTGCCGTCAGTGCGCTGGTCAGTACGCTGCCGTCAGTACGCTGCCGTCAGTACGCTGCCGTCAGTACGCTGCCGTCAGTACGCTGCCGTCAGTATGCTGCCGTCAGTAGTACGCTGCCGTCAGTACGCTGCCGTACTGACTTATTTCACATTTTGTTGTTTACAGTCGGAATTCAAAATTGCTTGAATATATTTTTTTCCACACCCATCTACACACAACACCCCATAATGTCAAATCAAATTAAATCACATTTTATTGATCACATACACGTGTTTAGCAGATGTTATTGCAGGTGTAGCCAAATGCGTATGTTTCTAGTTCCGACAGTGGAGCAATACAGTGAGGCAAAAAAGTATTTAGTCAGCCACCAATTGTGCAAGTTCTCCCACTTAAAAAGATGAGAGCAACAGTGTGTAAAACCTTGTGAAGACTTACAGAAAACGTTTGACCTCTGTCATTGCCAACAAAGGGTATATAACAAAGTATTGATATAAACTTTTGTTATTGACTAAATATTTATTTTCCACCATAATTTGCAAATAAATTCATTAAAAATCCTACAATGTGATTTTCTGGAAATATTTTTCTCATTTTGTCTGTCATAGTTGAAGTGTACCTATGATGAAAATTACAGGCCTCTCTCATCTTTTTAAGTGGGAGAACTTGCACAATTGGTGGCTGACTAAATACTTTTTTGCCCCACTCTATCTAACATGTAATCTAACAATTTCCCAACATATACCCAATACACACAAATCTAAGTAAAGGAATGGAATAATTAAGAATATATAAATATATGGATGTGCAATGTCAGAGCGGCATAAACTAAGATACAGTTGAATGGTATAGAATACAGTATATACATATGAGATTAGTGCAAGATATGCAAGATAGGTAAACATTAATAAAGTTACATTATTAAAGTGACTAGTGTTCCATTTATTAAAGTGGCCAATGATTTAAAGTCTGTATGTAGGCAGCAGCCTCTAATGTGCTAGTGATGGCTATTTAACAGTCTGACGGCCTTGAGAAACATTTTTTTGCATCTTTGGCAGTGTTTACAGCTGGGTAAGTCCCTAAGATCTTGCACACCTGTAGTGTATAATATTTATTATTCATAAATTCTTCAATCATTGGAAGACAGACATTTTTAAGTCTTGTCATAGATTTTTATGCCAATTTAAGTAAAAACTGGACCTGAACACTCAGGAACATTCAACGTTGTCTTGGTAAGCAACTCCAATGTAGATTTGGCCAGATTGTTTTAGGTTATTGTCCTGTTGAAAGGTAGATTTGTCTCCCAGTGTCTGTTAGAAAGCAGACTGAACCAGGTTTTCCGATAGGATTTTGCATGTGTTTAGTTCTATTCCATTTCTTTTTATCCTTAAAAACACCCTAGTCATTGACGATGACAAGCATACCGATAACATGATGCAGCCACCAGCATGCTTTAAAAAAGGATGGATTTGCTCCAAACATAACGCTTTGGATTCAGTACATGTTTTGGAGTATTTTTATTTTGTACAGGCTTAGTTATTTTCACTCTGTCATTTAGGTTAGTATTGTGGAATAACTACAATGTTGTTGCTCCATCCTCAGTTTTCTGCTATCACAGCCATTGAGCTCTGTAACTGTTTTAAAGTCACCATTGTCCTCATGGTGAAATCCCTTCCTCTCTGGCAACTGAGTTAGGAAGGACACCTGTATGTTTGTAGTGGCTGGGTGTATTGATACACCATCCAAAGCCTAATTAATAACTTCACCATGCTCAGTGGGATATTCAATGTCTGCTTTATTTTTACCAATAGGTGCCCTTCTTTGCGAGGCATTGGAAAACCTCCCTGGTCTTTGTGGTTGAATCTGTGTTTGAAATTCACTTTACAGAGATGAGGTAGTCATTCAAAAATGATGTTGAACACTATTTTTCACACAGAGCGAGTCCATGCAACTTATTATGTGACTTGTTGAGCACCTTTTTACTCCTGAACTTATTTAGGTTTGTCATAACAAAGGGTTTGAATACTTATTGACTCAAGACATTTCAACTTTTCATTTTTTATTCATTTGTCAACATTTCTTTGACATTATGGGTTATTGTGTGTAGGCCAGTGACACAAAAAGCCAGAATTTAAAATGGGATTAACAACATTTTGAAAAAGTAAATGAGTGTGAATACTTTCTGTTTCATTTGTCTAGCTTTCAATCGATGCCAAGATGTTTCCTTGAATTACTACAAATAATTTCCTATAAATAGCACAATTTAAAAGTGTGCTAGCAGTACCAATTAGAAGGCACAGTACTAATTGGTACTGTGCATTCTGTGCTTTCCCTGATGACTGAAAGAGAAATGTGTCCTTTTCATTTGAAACTAAAGACGTCACTTGGTCTGTTGTTCTCATGAACCAACCAACAAGGAAATGTATCAAGGAAATGTTCATAGAGTTCTTTGCATTTGCTGATCCTTTTGTGCCACAAGTAACACCCACATATTTCCTCACTGTTGTTTGCTGACCGTACTGTGGATTGTTCTGGTTGAAGAGATTTGAAAGCATTATGTAATTGGAAACGATAGAGAAAACATGATGTACACCAAGGATCAAGGTGATTTATAGCTATGTTTTCACATGTTGCAAGATGGTGAAAAACGTGCGACGGAAAGTGTACAAACCAAACACACGACAATGCAATATAAAGCTCATCTTTGCCCTGTAGCCTACTACTGTACCTAAACAGCATAGTCTTTGGCACAGTGCAGCAGAAAAACAACTGTTATTCACTCCATATTCAGATGTGTAGTGTATTGACATAAAGATCTACATGGTTAATAATACTATTGCATGTAACAGTTAATGGTAATATTGGTACGTGCAGGTTGCTATACCGTATTCAAGGTCAAGGTACATTATTGGGGTGCAAAATGCCAAATCATTCTGTTATTAAATGTGACGCTAAACATCATGGCTGTGTCTTGACTGCATTTTTTTCATGAGTAAATACTATTTATTTGCAGTATGTTGGTTCTTTTGGACTACTATTTATACTATTTGAATACCTGCCCTTATTGATGTCCTAGGATGTCCTAGGATGTCCTAGGATGTCCTAGGATGTCCTAGGATGTCCTAGGATGTTTAGCAACAAAACCAACATGTGCACAACTAAGGGGCAAAAATACAGGGTTGGCTTAGATTGTTGACACCATGTCAACTATATTTTGTCTCCAAATGTTTATTGAAAACATGAACACATTTGCACAATTAGCTTGTTGGGGCACAGGTAGCCGGTAGCCTAGTGGTTAGAATGTTGCGGCCGTAACCAAAAGGGTGCTGGATCAAATCCCTGAGCTGACAAGGTAAAAATCTGCTGTTCTACCCCTGAGCAAGGCATTTAACCCACTGTTCCCCAGATGCTGAAGATGTAGATTATGGCAGCCCCCTGCACCTCTCTGATTCAGAGCGGTTGGGTTAAATGCGGAAGACCAATTTCAATGCATTCAGTTGTACAGCTGACTCGGTTAGTGACTTTTTTGCCATATTAGCATTGACATGAAATCAGTCAAAACACCTCAAAACAAGACATGGTATCAAGAACCAGTTAAAACTAGCTGAAAACTAGATTCCCATGGCAGCTTCTTGTCATTGTTGCTCGCTATCTGACCGCTCAAAATCATAACAAGCATCCGGCACCATTTTCATGACGTTGTCAGCCAACACATCTTTAGAAATATGTTTGAAACATTTTAGAATTTCTCTACTTATCTAATGAACACCAACATGGATTGTTGACAACACCCACATTACGCTGAAGTAGTATTTCTGGTCAGGCTTGCATACGAGCCAGACAGGGCTGTGGTGGTGACTGTTATTGTTGATATTTTCTTTCTTTCTTTCTTTCTTTCTTTCTTTCTTTCTTTCTTTCTTTCTTTCTTTCTTTCTTTCTTTCTTTCTTTCTTTCTTCTTTCTTTCTTTCTTTCTCTCTCTCTCTCTCTCTCTCTCTCTCTCTCTCTCTCTCTCTCTCTCTCTCTCTCTCTCTCTCTCTCTCTCTCTCTCTCTCTCTCTCTCTCTCTCTCTCTCTCTCTCTCTCTCTCTCTCTCTCTCTCTCTCTCTCTCTCTCTCTCTCTCTCTCTCTCTCTCTCTCTCTCTCTCTCTCTCTCTCTCTCTCTCTCTCTCTCTCTCTCTCTCTCTCTCTCCTCTGCGGCCCTCTCTCTCTCTCTCTCTCTCTCTCTCTCTCTCTCTCTCCTCCTTCTCTCTCTCTCTCCTCGTCTTCTCTCTCTCTCTCTCCTTCTCTCACCATCTCACCCTTCTCTCTTCACCGTCCAACTCCCAACTCTCTCTCTCTCTCATCTCTCTCGTGCTCTCTCTCTCTCTCTCTCTCTCTCTCTCTCTCTCTCTCTTCTTCGCATAGGCTTGTGGTAATAGGTAGCTGCCGACAAGTGCCACGGGGGTGCTACTAAAGCCTCGATAAACAGCAGGCCCCTCAGCCATTTAGTAATAAATGCATTAACGCTCTGACCCCTCTCTCAGAACTCATATCTCACGAATGGAGGGAGGGGCGTATACAGGAGGATAGGGCAGATGTAGAGGTGCTCCATGCCCCGGGTGAAGAGTGCTGTATGGGCATGTCTTCCATCACCGCCCCCCTGAGTGCTGGATCTCTGTGTAAATGACTCTTCTAATAAGATGTGTTTACCTACATGCTACAGCTCCAGGACATCACAGGTGAGGGAGGAAGTACTGACTATCTGTGAAAACAAACAGACCAAGACAGACAAGAGAGAGAGGAGGACGAAACAGAAGAGAGAGAGAGTGTGAACGGGTGGAGATGTTACTCTCTCACAGAAGGATAGCTCAGTGTCTTTAAAGTCGATTGGTGTACAGGTTTTGGTATGCTCCTTTCTGCTCCTATCCTGCGTCATATTCTAACGTCCTTCACTGATGCTCATACTATTCCTCGTTCCTGTTGGATCTCTTTTTTATTGTAGCTGATCTCCATAGGACACGGTATTATGTACCTGTAAGACTTAATTAGTTAAATAAAGTTTAAACATTTAATTCTTTTTTATATATAAATAAATAACACATTATAACCCACACATAGAACTTCTTAGCACACTGACATCCCATACATAATAATGTTTAGGCTCACTAAGATAACCTTGGTGTTCTGAGGATTCCCTATCAAGTGACTGAGTGGAGTTTCTATGTCATAACCAGTTTTGCTCCATTCCTAATCAGCACAGTCTATCGTGTCTGGGAACCAGACCACTGATGATTATCATAACACACGTGTGTGTGTGTGTGTGTGTGTGTGTGTGTGTGTGTGTGTGTGTGTGTGTGTGTGTGTGTGTGTGTGTGTGTGTGTGTGTGTGTGTGTGTGTGTGTGTGTGTGTGTGTGTGTGTGTGTGTGTGTGTGTGTGTGTGAGAGTGTGAGTGTGAGTGTGTGAGTGAGTGAGTGAGTAAGCCAGGTGCATATAGAGTAGAGATCAAACATCAGCCTTAGCTCAGGGCTGAATGGAAAGGAATGACCTTAACCCACAGGCGCAACACTACCATGTTAGTCTCAGGCAGACAAAGTAGATGACTCCACCAGAGGCTTGTATACTACAGTAACTCCATTCAGCTCTGTCACAACAGCTTGGTCATTTCAGCACCTTGGCAGCCGGTCTGTGGCTTGTGTTTGACCTGTGAGGAGGAGAGAAGAGACAGGTGGCGTTTCTGTCCCTTTGATACTCAATGTCCTGTTCTATACTGTTCTGTTCTGCAGCCGAACCATGATGATGTCTTTCTTTGAGGAGGAGGGTTCGATAGACAGGTGTTCTCTCTGGATACTGAATGTACAGTACAGTATGTAAACATCCCCATAAGCCTGAGCTCTGGCTGCTGTCTGGGGTCTGTTCAGAAGGATGCCACGTTACACAACGTTGAGCAGTCGGATGGCATTGTCTCTTGATGCTCAATGTTCTGTTCTACAGCCCAACCCCAGGATGATGACTGGGTGTACAAGATTAAACATCCTCCGGCGCATGAGCTCTGCACTCTTCCAAGAAGTCTGACAGTCTTCTTTGAAAGAGTGAAAACAGGCCCACTGTCTTACTCTCCACGTGGGAGCTCACTCTCAGTGCCCCTGGACCCCATCAGCTCCAGTCACGAGTCACGCCATATTGAATTCTTTAGCGATATGACATTTTAGGATTCCTGTTTAATGAGCATATTTTATTCCCGTCATGAGGTTTTCAGGGGGCGTTTCACCATTCACCCATCCTCACATTATAGTACCTCCATATTATAACCATATAGCCATTCTAAATGAAAACAGACATATTTACCCACATCTTGCCATATTTTCATTGACTATTCACATCTGCATTATTCAAAGCAGTCAATGGTTGAAAACAGACATGACTACATACAGTACATATGGCTATATTTCCACTGTTCACCCAAACAGTATACAGTAACAGTATTATAAATTCTATTAAATATCTCATGTAGACAGACATACACGTACGTATGGCCATATATTTTCGCTCCTACTGTCTAATCCAGTGGTTTCCCTGCCTACGTTAGTACACAGTGTGTTAGGTTACGTAAATGCAGACATAAGTATTGAAAGCGCGACTGGGTGGACTAGACCAGACCAGCTGGCAGTCGGTGGAAGGGAGCCTAAAGTACAGTTGTGACATAACACTTTAAAAGGTTTGACTCCTGACAGAAGACAGCAGGGCTCTCCAACCCTGTTCCTGGAGAGCTACAGTACCCTCCTGTAGGTTATTGCTGCAACCGCAGAAGAGGCTAATTCTGTCCAAGTGGGAATACAGCAATTCTGCCTAAGCAGACCCTTTGGCACAATGACTCCCATTTTTAGGGCGGAGACAAGACCATCTCGTCATTATATACAGTTTCTCTGATTCAGCTTATCAACCAGCTAATTATTAGAATCAGGTGTGCGATATTAGGGTTGGAGTGAAAACCTACAGGAGGGTAGCTCTCCAGGAACAGGGTTGGAGTGAAAACCTACAGGAGGGTAGCTCTCCAGGAACAGGGTTGGAGTGAAAACCTACAGGAGGGTAGCTCTCCAGGAACAGGGTTGGAGTGAAAACCTACAGGACGTTAGTTCACCAGGAACAGGGTTGGAGTGAAAACCTACAGGAGGGTAGCTCTCCAGGAACAGGGTTGGAGTGAAAACCTACAGGAGGGTAGCTCTCCAGGAACAGGGTTGGAGTGAAACCTACAGGAAGGTAGCTCTCAAGGAACAGGGTTGGAGTGAAAACCTACAGGAGGGTAGCTCTCCAGGAACAGGGTTGGAGTGAAAACCTACAGGAAGGTAGCTCTCCAGGAACAGGGTTGGAGTGAAAACCTACAGGAAGGTAGCTCTCCAGGAACAGGGTTGGAGTGAAAACCTACAGGACGGTAGCTCTCGCAGGAACAGGGTTGGAGTGAAAACCTACAGGAAGGTAGCTCTCCAGGAACAGGGTTGGAGTGAAAACCTACAGGAAGGTAGCTCTCCAGGAACAGGGTTGGAGTGAAAACCTACAGGAAGGAAGCTCTCCAGGAACAGGGTTGGAGTGAAAACCTACAGGAAGGTAGCTCTCCAGGAACAGGGTTGGAGTGAAAACCTACAAGAAGGTAGCTCTCCAGGAACAGGGTTGGAGTGAAAACCTACAGGAAGGTAGCTCTCCAGGAACAGGGTTGGAGTGAAAACCTACAGGAGGGTAGCTCTCCAGGAACAGGGTTTAGAGTGAAAACCTACAGGAGGGTAGCTCTCCAGGAACAGGGTTGGAGTGAAAACCTACAGGAGGGTAGCTCTCCAGGAACAGGGTTGGAGTGAAAACCTACAGGACGGTAGCTCTCCAGGAACAGGGTTGGAGTGAAAACCTACAGGAGGGTAGCTCTCCAGGAACAGGGTTGGAGTGAAAACCTACAGGACGTTTAGTTCACCAGGTACAGGGTTGGA
Organism: Oncorhynchus kisutch; assembly: GCF_002021735.2. NCBI lineage: Eukaryota > Metazoa > Chordata > Actinopteri > Salmoniformes > Salmonidae > Oncorhynchus > Oncorhynchus kisutch. The sequence continues at coordinate 26,581,941 of NC_034190.2, forward strand.
GTGAAAACCTACAGGAGGGTAGCTCTCCAGGAAACAGGGTTGGAGTGAAAACCTACAGGAAGGTAGCTCTCCAGGAACAGGGTTGGAGTGAAAACCTACAGGACGGTAGCTCTCCAGGAACAGGGTTGGAGTGAAAACCTACAGGAGGGTAGCTCTCCAGGAACAGGGTTGGAGTGAAAACCTACAGGAGGGTAGCTCTCCAGGAAAACAGGGTTGGAGTGAAAACCTACAGGAGGGTAGCTCTCCAGGAACAGGGTTGGAGTGAAAACCTACAGGACGTTAGTTCACCAGGAACAGGGTTGGAGTGAAAACCTACAGGAGGGTAGCTCTCCAGGAACAGGGTTGGAGTGAAAACCCTACAGGAGGGTAGCTCTCCAGGAAACAGGGTTGGAGTGAAAACTTACAGGACGGTAGCTCTCCAGGAACAGGGTTGGAGTGAAAACCTACAGGACGGTAGCTCTCCAGAAACAGGGTTGGAGTGAAAAACCTACAGGAGGGTAGCTCTCCAGGAACAGGGTTGGAGTGAAACCTACAGGAAGGTAGCTCTCCAGGAACAGGGTTGGAGTGAAAACCTACAGGAAGGTAGCTCTCCAGGAACAGGGTTGGAGTGAAAACCTACAAGAAGGTAGCTCTCCAGGAACAGGGTTGGAGTGAAAACCTACAGGAAGGTAGCTCTCCAGGAACAGGGTTGGAGTGAAAACCTACAGGAAGGTAGCTCTCCAGGAACAGGGTTGGATAGAAAACCTACAGGAAGGTAGCTCTCCAGGAACAGGGTTGGAGTGAAACCTACAGGAAGGTAGCTCTCCAGGAACAGGGTTGGAGTGAAACCTACAGGAAGGTAGCTCTCCAGGAACAGGGTTGGAGTGAAAACCTACAGGAAGGTAGCTCTCCAGGAACAGGGTTGGAGTGAAAACCTACAGGAAGGTAGCTCTCCAGGAACAGGGTTGGATAGAAAACCTACAGGAGGTAGCTCTCCAGGAACAGGGTTGGAGTGAAACCTACAGGAAGGTAGCTCTCCAGGAACAGGGTTGGAGTGAAACCTACAGGAAGGTAGCTCTCCAGGAACAGGGTTGGAGTGAAAACCTACAGGAAGGTAGCTCTCCAGGAACAGGGTTGGAGTGAAAACCTACAAGAAGGTAGCTCTCCAGGAACAGGGTTGGAGTGAAAAACTACAGGAGGGTAGCTCTCCAGGAACAGGGTTGGAGTGAAAACCTACAGGACGGTAGCTCTCCAGGAACAGGGTTGGAGTGAAAACCTACAGGAGGGTAGCTCTCCAGGAACAGGGTTGGAGTGAAAACCTACAGGACGGTTAGTCTCACCAGGTAACAGGGTTGGAGTGAAAACCTACAGGAGGGTAGCTCTCCAGGAACAGGGTTGGAGTGAAAACCTACAGGAAGGTAGCTCTCCAGGAACAGGGTTGGAGTGAAAACCTACAGGACGGTAGCTCTCCAGGAACAGGGTTGGAGTGAAAACCTACAGGAGGGTAGCTCTCCAGGAACAGGGTTGGAGTGAAAACCTACAGGAGGGTAGCTCTCCAGGAACAGGGTTGGAGTGAAAACCTACAGGAGGGTAGCTCTCCAGGAACAGGGTTGGAGTGAAAACCTACAGGACGTTAGTTCACCAGGAACAGGGTTGGAGTGAAAACCTACAGGAGGGTAGCTCTCCAGGAACAGGGTTGGAGTGAAAACCTACAGGAGGGTAGCTCTCCAGGAACAGGGTTGGAGTGAAAACCTACAGGACGGTAGCTCTCCAGGAACAGGGTTGGAGTGAAAACCTACAGGACGGTAGCTCTCCAGAAACAGGGTTGGAGTGAAAACCTACAGGAGGGTAGCTCTCCCAGGAACAGGGTTGGAGTGAAACCTACAGGAAGGTAGCTCTCCAGGAACAGGGTTGGAGTGAAAACCTACAGGAAGGTAGCTCTCCAGGAACAGGGTTGGAGTGAAAACCTACAAGAAGGTAGCTCTCCAGGAACAGGGTTGGAGTGAAAACCCTACAGGAAGGTAGCTCTCCAGGAACAGGGTTGGAGTGAAAACTACAGGAAGGTAGCTCTCCAGGAACAGGGTTGGATAGAAAACCTACAGGAAGGTAGCTCTCCAGGAACAGGGTTGGAGTGAAACCTACAGGAAGGTAGCTCTCCAGAACAGGGTTGGAGTGAAAACCTACAGGAAGGTAGCTCTCCAGGAACAGGGTTGGAGTGAAAACCTACAGGAAGGTAGCTCTCCAGGAACAGGGTTGGAGTGAAAACCTACAGGAAGGTAGCTCTCCAGGAACAGGGTTGGAGTGAAACCTACAGGAGGTAGCTCTCAGGAACAGGTTGGAGTGAAAACCTACAGGAAGGTAGCTCCTCCAGGAACAGGGTTGGAGTGAAAACCTTACAGACGGTTGGTAGCTCCTCCAGGAACAGGGTTGGATGTTGAAAACCTACAGGACGGTTTTAGCTCTCCAGAAACAGGGTTTTTAGTAGAGTGAAACCCTACCAGAAGGGTAGCTCTCCCGGAACCAGGGTTGGAGTGAAAACTACAGGAAGGGTAGCTCTCCAGGAACAGTGGTTGGAGTTGAAACCTACAGGACGGTAGCTCTCCAGGAACAGGGTTGGAGTGAAACCTACCAGGAAGGGTTAGCTCTCCAGGAACAGGGTTGGAGTGAAACCTACAGGACGTTAGTCTCATCCAGGTACAGGGTTTGGAGTGAAAACCTTACAGGGCGGTAGCTCTCCAGAACAGGGTTGAGTGAAAACCTATCAGGAGGGTTAGCTCCCCTCCAGAACAGGGTTGGAGTGAAAACCTACAGGACGGGTAGCTCTCCAGGAACAGGGTTGGAGTGAAAACCTACAGGAGGGTAGCTCTCCAGGAACAGGGTTGGAGTGAAAACCTACAGGAGGTAGCTCTCCAGGAACAGGGTTGGAGTGAAAACCTACAGGAGGGTAGCTCTCCAGGAACAGGGTTGGAGTGAAAACCTACAGGACGGTAGCTCTCCAGGAACAGGGTTGGAGTGAAAACCTACAGGAGGGTAGCTCTCCAGGAACAGGGTTGGAGTGAAAACCTACAGGAGGAAGGTAGCTCTCCAGGAACAGGGTTGGAGTGAAAACCTACAGGAGGGTAGCTCTCCAGGAACAGGGTTGGAGTGAAAACCTACAGGAAGGTAGCTCTCCAGGAACAGGGTTGGAGTGAAAACCTACAGGAAGGTAGCTCTCCAGGAACAGGGTTGGAGTGAAAACCTACAGGAGGTAGCTCTCCAGGAACAGGGTTGGAGTGAAAACCTACAGGAAGGTAGCTCTCCAGGAACAGGGTTGGAGTGAAACCTACAGGAAGGTAGCTCTCCAGGAACAGGGTTGGAGTGAAAACCTACAGGAAGGTAGCTCTCCAGGAACAGGGTTGGAGTGAAAACCTACAGGAGGGTAGCTCTCCAGGAACAGGGTTGGAGTGAAAACCTACAGGAAGGTAGCTCTCCAGGAACAGGGTTGGAGTGAAAACCTACAGGAAGGTAGCTCTCCAGGAACAGGGTTGGAGTGAAAACCTACAGGAGGGTAGCTCTCCAGGAACAGGGTTGGAGTGAAAACCTACAGGAGGGTAGCTCTCCAGGAACAGGGTTGGAGTGAAAACCTACAGGAGGGTAGCTCCAGGAACAGGGTTGGAGTGAAAACCTACAGGACGGTAGCTCTCCAGGAACAGGGTTGGAGTGAAAACCTACAGGAAGGTAGCTCTCCAGGAACAGGGTTGGAGTGAAAACCTACAGGAGGGTAGCTCCAGGAACAGGGTTGGAGTGAAAACCTACAGGAAGGTAGCTCTCCAGGAACAGGGTTGGAGTGAAAACCTAGGAGGGGTAGCTCTCCAGGAACAGGGTTGGAGTGAAAACCTACAGGAAGGTAGCTCTCCAGGAACAGGGTTGGAGTGAAAACCTACAGGAGGTAGCTCTCCAGGAACAGGGTTGGAGTGAAAACCTACAGGAAGGTAGCTCTCCAGGAACAGGGTTGGAGTGAAAACCTACAGGAAGGTAGCTCTCCAGGAACAGGGTGGAGTGAAAACCTACAGGAGGGTAGCTCTCCAGGAACAGGGTTGGAGTGAAAACCTACAGGAGGTAGCTCTCCAGGAACAGGGTTGGAGTGAAAACCTACAGGAAGGTAGCTCTCCAGGAACAGGGTTGGAGTGAAAACCTACAGGAGGGTAGCTCTCCAGGAACAGGGTTGGAGTGAAAACCTACAGGAGGTAGCTCTCCAGGAACAGGGTTGGAGTGAAAACCTACAGGAAGGTAGCTCTCCAGGAACAGGGTTGGAGTGAAAACCTACAGGAAGGTAGCTCTCCAGGAACAGGGTTGGAGTGAAAACCTACAGGAAGGTAGCTCTCCAGGACAGGGTTGGAGTGAAAACCTACAGGAGGTAGCTCTCCAGGAACAGGGTTGGAGTGAAAACCTACAGGAAGGTAGCTCTCCAGGAACAGGGTTGGAGTGAAAACCTACAGGAGGTAGCTCTCCAGGAACAGGGTTGGCGTGAAAACCTACAGGAAGGTAGCTCTCCAGGAACAGGGTTGGAGTGAAAACCTACAGGAGGTAGCTCTCCAGGAACGGGTTGGAGTGAAAACCTACAGGAAGGTAGCTCTCCAGGAACAGGTTGGAGTGAAACCTACAGGAAGGTAGCTCACCAGGAACAGGGTTGGAGTGAAAACCTACAAGGAGGTAGCTCTCCAGGAACAGGGTTGGAGTGAAAACCTACAGGAAGGTAGCTCTCCAGGAACAGGGTTGGAGTGAAACCTACAGGAAGGTAGCTCTCCAGGAAACAGGGTTGGAGTGAAAACTACAGGAAATCTACAGGAAGGTAGCTCTCCAGGAACAGGGTTGGAGTGAAAACCTACAGGAAGGTAGCTCTCCAGGAACAGGGTTGGAGTGAAAACCTACAGAGGAGTAGCTCTCCAGGAACAGGGTTTGGAGTGAAAACCTACAGGAGGGTAGCTTCTCCAGGAACAGGGTTGGAGTGAAACCTACAGGAAGGTAGCTCTCCCAGGAAACAGGGTTGGAGTGAAAACCTACAGGAAGGTAGCTCTCCAGGAACAGGGTGGCGTGAATACCTACAGGAAGGTAGCTCTCCAGGAACAGGGTTGGAGTGAAAACCTACAGGAAGGTAGCTCTCCAGGAACAGGGTTGGAGTGAAAACCTACAGGAGGTAGCTCTCCAGAACAGGGTTGGAGTGAAAACTACAGGAGGGTAGCTCTCCAGGAACAGGGTTGGATTGAACCTACAGGACGGTATCTCTCCAGGAACATGGTTGGATGTGAAACCTCCAGGGAGGGTAGCTCTCCAGGAACAGGGTTGGAGTGAAAACCTACAGGACGGTAGCTCTCCAGGAACAGGGTTGGAGTGAAAACCTACAGGAGGGTAGCTCTCCAGGAACAGGGTTGGAGTGAAACCTACAGGACGGTAGTTCTCCAGGAACAGGGTTGGAGTGAAACCTACAGGAGGGTAGCTCTCCAGGAACAGGGTTGGAGTGAAAACCTACAGGAGGTTAGTTCACCAGGAACAGGGTTGGACCGCGACCGCCCCCACAAACCTACAGGAGGGTAGCTCTCCAGGAACAGGGTTGGAGTGAAAAACCTACAGGACAGGTAGCTTCCCAGGAACAGGGTTGGAGTGAAAACTACAGGAAGGTAGCTCTCCAGGAACAGGGTTGGAGTGAAAACCTACAGGAGGTAGCTCTCCAGGAACAGGGTTGGAGTGAAAAACCTACAGGAAAGGTAGTAGCTCTCCAGGAACAGGGTTGGAGTGAAAAACCTACAGGAAGGTAGCTCTCCAGGAACAGGGTTGGAGTGAAAACCTACAGGAAGGTAGCTCTCCAGGAACAGGGTTGGAGTGAAAACCTACAGGAAGGTAGCTCTCCAGGAACAGGGTTGGAGTGAAAACCTACAGGAGGTAGCTCTCCAGGAACAGGGTTGGAGTGAAAACCTACAGGAAGGTAGCTCTCCAGGAACAGGGTTGGAGTGAAAACCTACAGGGAAGGGTAGCTCTCCAGGAACAGGGTTGGAGTGAAAACCTACAGGAAGGTAGCTCTCCAGGAACAGGGTGGAGTGGAGTGAAAACCTACAGGAAGGTAGCTCTCCAGGAACAGGGTTGGAGTGAAAACCTACAGGAAGGTAGCTCTCCAGGAACAGGGTTGGAGTGAAAACCTACAGGAAGGTAGCTCTCCAGGAACAGGGTTGGAGTGAAAACCTACAGGAAGGTAGCTCTCCAGGAACAGGGTTGGAGTGAAAACCTACAGGAAGGTAGCTCTCCAGGAACAGGGTTGGAGTGAAAACCTACAGGAAGGTAGCTCTCCAGAGAACAGGGTTGGAGTGAAAACCTACAGGAAGGTAGTCTCCAGGAAACAGGGTTGGAGTGAAAACCTACAGGAAGGTAGCTCTCACAGGAAACAGGGTTGGAGTGAAAACTACAGGAGGGTAGCTCTCCAGGACAGGGTTGGAGTGAAAACCTACAGGAGGGTAGCTTCCAGGAACAGGGTTGGAGTGAAAACCTACGGAAGGTAGCTCTCAGGAACAGGGTTGGAGTGAAAACCTACAGGAAGGTAGCTCTCAGGAACAGGGTTGGAGTGAAAAACCTACAGGAGGGTAGCTCTCCAGGAACAGGGTTGGAGTGAAAACCTACAGGAAGGTAGCTTCACCAGGAACAGGGTTGGAGTGAAAACCTACAGGAAGGTAGCTCTCCAGGAACAGGGTTGGAGTGAAAACCTACAGGAAGGTAGCTCTCCAGGCACAGGGTTTTGGATGTGAAAACCTACAGGAAGGTAGCTCTCCGGGAACAGGGTTGGAGTGAAAACCTACAGGAGGGTAGCTCTCCAGGAACAGGGTTTGGAGTGAAAACCTACAGGAGGGTAGCTCTCCAGGAACAGGGTTGGAGTGAAAACCTACAGGAAGGTAGCTCTCCAGGAACAGGGTTGGAGTGAAAACCTACAGGACGGTAGCTCTCCAGGAACAGGGTTGGAGTGAAAACCTACAGGAGGGTAGCTCTCCAGGAACAGGGTTGGAGTGAAACCTACAGGAAGGTAGCTCTCCAGGAACAGGGTTGGAGTGAAAACCTACAGGAAGGTAGCTCTCCAGGAACAGGGTTGGAGTGAAAAACTACAGGAAGGTAGCTCTCCCGGAAAGGTTGGAGTGAAAACCTACAGGACGGTAGCTCTCCAGGAACAGGGTTGGAGTGAAAACCTACAGGAAGGTAGCTCTCCAGGAAACAGGGTTGGAGTGAAAACCTACAGGAGGGTTAGCTCTCCAGGAACAGGGTTGGAGTGAAAACCTACAGGAAGGTAGCTCTCCAGGAACAGGGTTGGAGTGAAAACCTACAGGAAGGTAGCTCTCCAGGAACAGGGTTGGAGTGAAAACCTACAGGAGGGCTCTCCAGGAACAGGGTTGGAGTGAAAACCTACAGGAAGGTAGCTCTCCAGGAACAGGGTTGGAGTGAAAACCTACAGGAAGGTAGCTCTCCAGGAACAGGGTTGGAGTGAAAACCTACAGGAAGGTAGCTCTCCAGGAACAGGGTTGGAGTGAAAACCTACAGGAAGGTAGCTCTCCAGGAACAGGGTTGGAGTGAAAACCTACAGGAGGGTAGCTCTCCAGGAACAGGGTTGGAGTGAAAACCTACAGGAAGGAAGGTAGCTCTCCAGGAACAGGGTTGGAGTGAAAACCTACAGGAAGGTAGCTCTCCAGGAACAGGGTTGGAGTGAAAACCTACAGGAGGTAGCTCTCCAGGAACAGGGTTGGAGTGAAAACCTACAGGAAGGTAGCTCTCCAGGAACAGGGTTGGAGTGAAAACCTACAGGAAGGTAGCTCTCCAGGAACAGGGTTGGAGTGAAAACCTACAGGAGGTAGCTCTCCAGGAACAGGGTTGGAGTGAAAACCTACAGGAAGGTAGCTCTCCAGGAACAGGGTTGGAGTGAAAACCTACAGGAGGGTAGCTCTCCAGGAACAGGGTTGGAGTGAAAACCTACAGGAGGTAGCTCTCCAGGAACAGGGTTGGAGTGAAAACCTACAGGAAGGTAGCTCTCCAGGAACAGGGTTGGAGTGAAAACCTACAGGAAGGTAGCTCTCCAGGAACAGGGTTGGAGTGAAAACCTACAGGAAGGTAGCTCTCCAGGAACAGGGTTGGAGTGAAAACCTACAGGAGGGTAGCTCTCCAGGAACAGGGTTGTACAGGGGGGCTTCCAGGGGGGGGTAACCTACAGCTCTCCAGGAACAGGGTTGGAGTGAAAACCTACAGGAAGGTAGCTCTCCAGGAACAGGGTTGGAGTGAAAACCTACAGGAAGGTAGCTCTCCAGGAACAGGGTTGGAGTGAAAACCTACAGGAGGGTAGCTCTCCAGGAACAGGGTTGGAGTGAAAACCTACAAGAAGGTAGCTCTCCAGGAACAGGGTTGGAGTGAAAACCTACAGGAAGGTAGCTCTCCAGGAACAGGGTTGGAGTGAAACCTACAGGAAGGTAGCTCTCCAGGAACAGGGTTGGAGTGAAAACCTACAGGAAGGTAGCTCTCCAGGAACAGGGTTGGAGTGAAAACCTACAGGAGGGTAGCTCTCCAGGAACAGGGTTGGAGTGAAAACCTACAGGAGGGTAGCTCTCCAGGAACAGGGTTGGAGTGAAAACCTACAGGAAGGTAGCTCTCCAGGAACAGGGTTGGAGTGAAAACCTACAGGAGGGTATCTCCAGGAACAGGGTTGGAGTGAAAACCTACAGGAGGTAGCTCTCCAGGAACAGGGTTGGAGTGAAAACCTACAGGAAGGTAGCTCTCCAGGAACAGGGTTGGAGTGAAAACCTACAGGAGGTAGCTCTCCAGGAACAGGGTTGGAGTGAAAACCTACAGGAAGGTAGCTCTCCAGGAACAGGGTTGGAGTGAAAACCTACAGGAAGGTAGCTCTCCAGGAACAGGGTTGGAGTGAAAACCTACAGGAAGGTAGCTCTCCAGGAACAGGGTTGGAGTGAAAACCTACAGGAAGGTAGCTCTCCAGGAACAGGGTTGGAGTGAAAACCTACAGGAAGGTAGCTCTCCAGGAACAGGGTTGGAGTGAAAACCTACAGGAGGGTAGCTCTCCAGGAACAGGGTTGGAGTGAAAACCTACAGGAGGGTAGCTCTCCAGGAACAGGGTTGGAGTGAAAACCTACAGGAAGGTAGCTCTCCAGGAACAGGGTTGGAGTGAAAACCTACAGGAGGGTAGCTCTCCAGGAACAGGGTTGGAGTGAAAACTACAGGAGGGTAGCTCTCCAGGAACAGGGTTGGAGTGAAAACCTACAGGAGGGTAGCTCTCCAGGAACAGGGTTGGAGTGAAAACCTACAGGAAGGTAGCTCTCCAGGAACAGGGTTGGAGTGAAAACCTACAGGAGGGTAGCTCTCCAGGAACAGGGTTGGAGTGAAAACCTACAGAAGGTAGCTCTCCAGGAACAGGGTTGGAGTGAAAACCTACAGGAAGGTAGCTCTCCAGGAACAGGGTTGGAGTGAAAACCTACAGGAAGGTAGCTCTCCAGGAACAGGGTTGGAGTGAAAACCTACAGGAAGGTAGCTCTCCAGGAACAGGGTTGGAGTGAAAACCTACAGGGAGGTAGCTCTCCAGGAACAGGGTTGGAGTGAAAACCTACAGGAGGGTAGCTCTCCAGGAACAGGGTTGGAGTGAAAACCTACAGGAAGGTAGCTCTCCAGGAACAGGGTTGGAGTGAAAACCTACAGGAGGTAGCTCTCCAGGAACAGGGTTGGAGTGAAAACCTACAGGAAGGTAGCTCCAGGAACAGGGTTGGAGTGAAAACCTACAGGAAGGTAGCTCTCCAGGAACAGGGTTGGAGTGAAAACCTACAGGAAGGTAGCTCTCCAGGAACAGGGTTGGAGTGAAAACCTACAGGACGGTAGCTCTCCAGGAACAGGGTTGGAGTGAAAACCTACAGGAAGGTAGCTCTCCAGGAACAGGGTTGGAGTGAAAACCTACAGGAGGTAGCTCTCCAGGAAACAGGGTTGGAGTGAAAACCTACAGGAAGGTAAGCTCTCCAGAACAGGGTTGGAGTGAAAACCTACAGGAAGGTTAGCTCTCCAGGAACAGGGTTGGAGTGAAAACCTACAGGAGGGTAGCTCTCCAGGAACAGGGTTGGAGTGAAAACCTACAGGAAGGTAGCTCTCCAGGAACAGGGTTGGAGTGTGAAAACCTTACAGGAGGGTAGCTCTCCAGGAACAGGGTTGGAGTGAAAACCTACAGGAGGGTAGCTCTCCAGGAACAGGGTTGGAGTGAAAACCTACAGGAGGGTAGCTCTCCAGGAACAGGGTTGGAGTGAAAACTACAGGACGGTTAGCTCTCCAGACAGGGTTGGAGTGAAAACCTACAGAGGTAGCTCTCCAGGAACAGGGTTGGAGTGAAAACCTACAGGAGGTGTAGCTCTCCAGGAACAGGGTTGGATGTGAAAACCTACAGGAAGGTAGCTCTCCAGGAACAGGGTTGGAGTGAAAACCTACAGGAAGGTAGCTCTCCAGAACAGGGTTGGAGTGAAAACCTACAGGAGGGTAGCTCTCCAGGAACAGGGTTGGAGTGAAAACCTACAGGAAGGTAGCTCTCCAGGAACAGGGTTGGAGTGAAAACCTACAGGAAGGTAGCTCTCCAGGAAACAGGGTTGGAGTGAAACCTACAGGAGGTAGCTCTCCAGGAACAGGGTTGGAGTGAAAACCTACAGGAAGGTAGCTCTCCCGGAAACAGGGTTGGAGTGAAAACCTACAGGAAGGTAGCTCTCCAGGACAGGGTTGGAGTGAAACCTACAGGAAGGTTAGCTCTCCCAGGAACAGGGTGGAGTGAAAACCTACAGGAGGTAGCTCTCCAGGAACAGGGTTGGAGTGAAAACTACAGGAAGGGTAGCTCTCCAGGAACAGGGTTGGAGTGAAAACCTACAGGAGGGTAGCTCTCCAGGAACAGGGTTGGAGTGAAAACCTACAGGAGGTAGCTCTCCAGGAACAGGGTTGGAGTGAAAACCTACAGGAGGGTAGCTCTCCAGGAACAGGGTTGGAGTGAAAACCTACAGGAAGGTAGCTCTCCAGGAACAGGGTTGGAGTGAAAACCTACAGGAAGGTAGCTCTCCAGGAACAGGGTTGGAGTGAAAACCTACAGGAAGGTAGCTCTCCAGGAACAGGGTTGGAGTGAAAACCTACAGGAGGGTAGCTCTCAGGAACAGGGTTGGAGTGAAAACCTACAGGAAGGTAGCTCTCCAGGAACAGGGTTGGAGTGAAAACCTACAGGAAGGTAGCTCTCCAGGAACAGGGTTGGAGTGAAAACCTACAGGAGGGTAGCTCTCCAGGAACAGGGTTGGAGTGAAAACCTACAGGAAGGTAGCTCTCCAGGAACAGGGTTGGAGTGAAAACCTACAGGAAGGTAGCTCTCCAGGAACAGGGTTGGAGTGAAAACCTACAGGAAGGTAGCTCTCCAGGAACAGGGTTGGAGTGAAAACCTACAGGAAGGTAGCTCTCCAGGAACAGGGTTGGAGTGAAAACCTACAGGAAGGTAGCTCTCCAGGAACAGGGTTGGAGTGAAAACCTACAGGAAGGTAGCTCTCCAGGAACAGGGTTGGAGTGAAAACCTACAGGAAGGTAGCTCTCCAGGAACAGGGTTGGAGTGAAAACCTACAGGAAGGTAGCTCTCCAGGAACAGGGTTGGAGTGAAAACCTACAGGAGGGTAGCTCTCCAGGAACAGGGTTGGAGTGAAAACCTACAGGAGGGTAGCTCTCCAGGAACAGGGTTGGAGTGAAAACCTACAGGAGGGTAGCTCTCCAGGAACAGGGTTGGAGTGAAAACCTACAGGAAGGTAGCTCTCCAGGAACAGGGTTGGAGTGAAAACCTACAGGAGGGTAGCTCTCCAGGAAACAGGGTTGGAGTGAAAACCTACAGGAAGGTAGCTCTCCAGGAACAGGGTTGGAGTGAAAACCTACAGGAAGGTAGCTCTCCAGGAACAGGGTTGGAGTGAAACCTACAGGAGGGTAGCTCTCCAGGAACAGGGTTGGAGTGAAAACCTACCAGGAAGGGTAGCTCTCCAGGAACAGGGTTGGAGTGAAAACCTACAGGAAGGTAGCTCTCCAGGAACAGGGTTGGAGTGAAAACCTACAGGAAGGTAGCTCTCCAGGAAACAGGGTGGAGTGAAAACCTACAGGAAGGTTAGCTCTCCAGGAACAGGGTTGGAGTGAAAACCTACAGGAAGGTAGCTCTCCAGGAACAGGGTTGGAGTGAAAACCTACAGGAAGGTAGCTCTCCAGGAACAGGGTTGGAGTGAAAACCTACAGGAGGGTAGCTCTCCAGGAACAGGGTTGGAGTGAAAACCTACAGGAGGTAGCTCTCCAGGAACAGGGTTGGAGTGAAAACCTACAGGACGGTAGCTCTCCAGGAACAGGGTTGGAGTGAAAACCTACAGGACGTTAGCTCTCCCAGGAACAGGGTTGGAGTTGACAAACCTACAGGAGGTAGGTAGCTCTCCAGGAACAGGTTTGGAGTGAAAACCTACAGGGGGCTTTAGCTCTCCCAGAAACAGGGTTGGAAGTGAAAACCTACGGACGGGTAGCTCTCCAGGAACAGGGTTGAGTGAAAACCTACAGGAGGGTAGCTCTCCAGGAACAGGGTTGGAGTGACAACCTACAGGGCTAGGTAGCTCTCCCAGGAACAGGGTTGTAGTTGAAAACCTACAGGACGGGAGCTCTCCAGGAAACAGGGTTCTGAGTGAAACCTACAGGACGGTTTAGCTCTCCACCGGAACAGGGTTGGAGTGAATGAAACCTACAGGACGTTAGCTCATCCAGGAACCAGGGTTGGAGTGAAACCTACAGGAGGTAGCTCTCAGAACAGGGTTGGAGTGAACAACCTACAGGAAGGTAGCTCTCCAGGAACAGGGTTGGAGTGAAAACCTACAGGAGGGTAGCTCTCCAGGAACAGGGTTGGAGTGAAAACCTACAGGAGGGTAGCTCTCCAGGAACAGGGTTGGAGTGGAAAACCTACAGGAAGGTTAGCTCTCCAGGAAACAGGGTTGGAGTGAAAACCTACAGGAGGGTAGCTCTCCAGGAACAGGGTTGGAGTGAAAACCTACAGGAAGGTAGCTCTCCCAGGAACAGGGTTGGAGTGAAAACCTACAGGAAGGTAGCTCTCCAGGAACAGGGTTGGAGTGAAACCTACAGGAGGTAGCTCTCCAGGAACAGGGTTGGAGTGAAAACCTACAGGAGGGTAGCTCTCCAGAACAGGGTTGGAGTGAAAACCTACAGGAAGGTAGCTCTCCAGGAACAGGGTTGGAGTGAAAACCTACAGGAGGGTAGCTCTCCAGGAACAGGGTGGAGTGAAAACCTACAGGACGGTAGCTCTCCAGGAAACAGGGTTGGAGTGAAAACCTACAGGAGGGTAGTCTCCAGGAACAGGGTTGGAGTGAAACCTACAGGACGGTAGCTCTCCAGGAACAGGGTTGGAGTGAAAACCTACAGGAGGGTAGCTCTCCAGGAACAGGGTTGGAGTGAAAACCTACAGGAAGGTAGCTCTCCAGGAACAGGGTTGGAGTGAAAACCTACAGGAAGGGTAGCTCTCCAGGAAACAGGGTTGGAGTGAAAACCTACAGGAAGGTAGCTCTCCAGGAACAGGGTTGGGAGTGAAAACCTACAGGAGGGTAGCTCTCCAGGAACAGGGTTGGAGTGAAAACCTAACAGGAAGGTAGCTCTCCAGGAACAGGGTTGGAAGTGAAAACCTACAGGAGGGTAGCTCTCCAGGAACAGGGTTGGAGTGAAAACTACAGAGGTAGCTCTCCAGGAACAGGGTTGGAGTGAAAACCTTACAGGAGGGTAGCTCTCCAGGAACAGGGTTGGGAGTGAAAACCTACAGGAGGGTAGCTCTCCAGAACAGGGTGGAGTGAAAACCTACAGGAGGGTAGCTCTCCAGGAACAGGGGTTGAAGTAGAAAACCTACAGGAGGGTAGCTCTCCAGGAACAGGGTTGGAGTGAAAACCTACAGGAGGGTAGCTCTCCAGGAACAGGGTTGGAGTGAAAACCTACAGGAGGGTAGCTCTCCAGGAACAGGGTTGGCTTGAAAACCTACAGGAGGTAGCTCTCCAGGACAGGGTTGGAGTGAAAACCTACAGGAAGGTAGCTCTCCAGGAACAGGGTTGGAGTGAAAACCTACAGGAAGGTAGCTCTCCAGGAACAGGGTTGGAGTGAAAACCTACAAGGAAGGTAGCTCTCCAGGAACAGGGTTGGAGTGAAAACCTACAGGAGGTTAGTCTCCAGGACAGGGTTGGAGTGAAACCTACAGGAAGGTAGCTCTCAGGAACAGGGTGTTGGAGTGAAAACCTACAGGAAGGTAGCTCTCCAGGAACAGGGTTGGAGTGAAAACCTACAGGAAGGTAGCTCTCCAGGAACAGGGTTGGAGTGAAAACCTACAGGAGGGTAGCTCTCCAGGAACAGGGTTGGAGTGAAAACCTACAGGAGGGTAGCTCTCCAGGAACAGGGTTGGAGTGAAACCTACCAGGAAGTAGCTCTCCAGGAACAGGGTTGGAGTGAAACCTACAGGAGGTAGCTCTCCAGGAACAGGGTTGGAGTGAAAACCTACAGGAGGTAGCTCTCCAGGAACAGGGTTGGAGTGAAAACCTACAGGAAGGTAGCTCTCCAGGAACAGGGTTGGAGTGAAAACCTACAGGAGGGTAGCTCTCCAGGAACAGGGTTGGAGTGAAAACCTACAGGACGGTAGCTCTCCAGGAACAGGGTTGGAGTGAAAACCTACAGGAGGGTAGCTCTCCAGGAACAGGGTTGGAGTGAAAACCTACAGGAAGGTAGCTCTCCAGGAACAGGGTTGGAGTGAAAACCTACAGGGAGGTAGCTCTCCAGGAACAGGGTTGGAGTGAAAACCTACAGGAAGGTAGCTCTCCAGGAACAGGGTTGGAGTGAAAACCTACAGGAAGGTAGCTCTCCAGGAACAGGGTTGGAGTGAAAACCTACAAGAAGGTAGCTCTCCAGGAACAGGGTTGGAGTGAAAACCTACAGGAAGGTAGCTCTCCAGGAACAGGGTTGGAGTGAAAACCTACAGGATCGTTAAGCTCTCCAGGAACAGGGTTGGAGTGAAAACCTACAGGAGGGTAGCTCTCCCAGGAACAGGGTGGAGTGAAAACCTACAGGAAGGTACGCTCTTCCAGGAACGAGGGTTGGATGAAAAACTACAGGAGGGGTAGCTCTCCAGGAACAGGGTTGGAGTGAAACCTACAAGAAGGGTAGCTCTCCGATGGAACAGGGTTGGAGTGAAAACCTACAGGAAGGTAGCTCCTCTCCAGGAACAGGGTTGGAGTGAAAACCTACAGGAAGGTGCTCTCCAGGCACAGGGTTGGAGTGAAAACCTACAGGAGGGTAGCTTCCAGGAACAGGGTTGGGAGTGAAAACCTACAGGCCAGGGTAGCTCTCCAGGAACAGGGTTGGAGTGGAAAACCTACAGGCAGGGTATCTCTCCAGGAACAGGGTTGGAGTGAAAACATACAAGAAGGGCTAGCTCTCCAGGAACAGGGTTGGAGTGAAAACCTTACAGGAGGGTAGCATCCAGGAAACAGGGGTTGGGCTTGAAAACCTACAAGGAAGGTAGCTCTTCGCAGGAAAAGGGTTGGAGTGAAAACCTACAGGAAGGTAGCTCTCCAGGAACAGGGTTGGAGTGAAAACCTACAGGAAGGTAGCTCTCCAGGAACAGGGTTGGAGTGAAAACCTACAGGAGGTAGCTCTCCAGGAACAGGGTTGGAGTGAAAACCTACAGGAGGGTAGCTCTCCAGGAACAGGGTTGGAGTGAAAACCTACAGGAGGAGGTAGCTCTCCAGGAACAGGGTTGGAGTGAAAACCTACAGGAAGGTAGCTCTCCAGGAACAGGGTTGGAGTGAAAACCTACAGGAGGTAGCTCTCCAGGAACAGGGTTGGAGTGAAAACCTACAGGAAGGTAGCTCTCCAGGAACAGGGTTGGAGTGAAAACCTACAGGAAGGTAGCTCTCCAGGAACAGGGTTGGAGTGAAAACCTACAGGAAGGTAGCTCTCCAGGAACAGGGTTGGAGTGAAAACCTACAGGAGGGTAGCTCTCCAGGAACAGGGTTGGGAGTGAAAACCTACAGGAGGGTAGCTCCAGGCAGGAACAGGGTTGGAGTGAAAACCTACAGGAGGTAGCTCTCCAGGAACAGGGTTGGAGTGAAACCTACAGGAGGTAGCTCTCCAGGAACAGGGTTGGAGTGAAAACCTACAGGAGGTAGCTCTCCAGGAACAGGGTTGGAGTGAAAACCTACAGGAGGTAGCTCTCCAGGAACAGGGTTGGAGTGAAAACCTACAGGAGGGTAGCTCTCCAGGAACAGGGTTGGAGTGAAAACCTACAGGAGGGTAGCTCTCCAGGAACAGGGTTGGAGTGAAAACCTACAGGAGGGTAGCTCTCCAGGAACAGGGTTGGAGTGAAAACCTACAGGAAGGTAGCTCTCCAGGAACAGGGTTGGAGTGAAAACCTACAGGAGGGTAGCTCTCCAGGAACAGGGTTGGAGTGAAAACCTACAGGAAGGTAGCTCTCCAGGAACAGGGTTGAGAGTGAAAACCTACAGGAAGTAGCTCTCCAGGAACAGGGTTGGAGTGAAAACCTACAGGAAGGTAGTCTCCAGGAAACAGGGTTGGATGTGAAACCTACAGAAGGTAGCTCTCCAGGAACAGGTGGAGTTGAAAACCTACAGAGGTAGCTCTCCAGGAACAGGGTTTGGAGTGAAAACCTACAGGAGGGAGCTCTCCAGGAACAGGGTTGGAGTGAAAACCTACAGGAGGGTTAGCTCTCCAGGAACAGGGTTGGAGTAAAACCTACAGGACTTTAGTTCCCATGAACAGGGGTTGGAGTGAAACCTACAGGAAGGTAGCTCTCCAGGAACAGGGTTGGAGTGAAACCTACAGGAGGGTAGCTCTCCAGGAACAGGGTTGGAGTGAAAACCTACAGGACGGTAGCTCTCCAGGAACAGGGTTGGAGTGACAACCTACAGGAGGGTAGCTCTCCAGGAACAGGTTGGAGTGAAAACCTACAGGAGGTAGCTCTCCAGGAACAGGGTTGGAGTGAAAAACCTACAGGAGGTAGCTCTCCAGGAACAGGGTTGGAGTGAAAACCTACAGGAGGGTAGCTCTCCAGGAACAGGGTTGGAGTGAAAACCTACAGGAGGGTAGCTCTCCAGGAACAGGGTTGGAGTGAAAACCTACAGGAGGTAGCTCTCCAGGAACAGGGTTGGAGTGAAAACCTACAGGAGGGTAGCTCTCCAGGAACAGGGTTGGAGTGAAAACCTACAGGAAGGTAGCTCTCCAGGAAACAGGGTTGGAGTGAAAACCTACAGGAGGGTAGCTCTCCAGGAACAGGGTTGGAGTGAAACCTACAGGAGGGTAGCTCTCCAGGAACAGGGTGGAGTGAAAAACCTACAGGAGGTAGCTTCCCAGGAACAGGGTGGAGTGAAAACCTACAGGAGGGTAGCTCTCCAGGAACAGGGTTGGAGTGAAAACCTACAGGAGGGTAGCTCTCCAGGAACAGGGTTGGCGTGAAAACCTACAGGAAGGTAGCTCTCCAGGAACAGGGTTGGAGTGAAAACCTACACGGAAGGTAGCTCTCCAGGAACAGGGTTGGAGTGAAAACCTACAGGAAGGTAGCTCTCCAGGAACAGGGTTGGAGTGAAAACCTACAGGAAGGTAGCTCTCCAGGAACAGGGTTGGAGTGAAAACCTACAGGAAGGTAGCTCTCCAGGAACAGGGTTGGAGTGAAACCTACAGGAGGGTAGCTCTCCAGGAACAGGGTTGGAGTGAAAACCTACAGGAGGGTAGCTCTCCAGGAACAGGGTTGGAGTGAAAACCTACAGGAGGGTAGCTCTCCAGGAACAGGGTTGGAGTGAAAACCTACAGGAAGGTAGCTCTCCAGGAACAGGGTTGGAGTGAAAACCTACAGGAGGGTAGCTCTCCAGGAACAGGTTGGAGTGAAAACCTACAGGAAGGTAGCTCTCCAGGAACAGGGTTGGAGTGAAAACCTACAGGAAGGTAGCTCTCCAGGAACAGGGTTGGAGTGAAAACCTACAGGAAGGTTAGCTCTCCAGGAACAGGGTTGGAGTGAAAACCTACAGGAAGGTAGCTCTCCAGGAACAGGGTTGGAGTGAAAACCTACAGAGGGTTTCTCTCCAGGACATGGTTGGAGTGAAACCTACAGGAAGGGTAGCTCTCCAGGAACAGGGTTGGAGTGAAAACCTACAGGAAGGTAGCTCTCCAGGAACAGGGTTGGAGTGAAAACTTACAGGAAGGTAGCTCTCCAGGAACAGGGTTGGAGTGAAAACCTACAGGAAGGTAGCTCTCCAGGAACAGGGTGGAGTGAAAACCTACAGGAAGGTAGCTCTCCAGGAACAGGGTTTGGAGTGAAAAACTACAGGAGGGTAGCTCTCCAGGAACAGGGTTGGCAGTGAAAACCCTACAGGAAGATAGCTCTCCAGGAACAGGGTTGGAGTGAAAATCCTACAGGAAGGCTAGCTCTCCAGGAACAGGGTTGGAGTGAAAACCTACAGGAAGGTAGCTCTCCAGGAAACAGGGTTGGAGTGAAAACCTACAGGAGGGTAGCTCTCAGGAACAGGGTTGGAGTGAAACCTACAGAAGGTAGCTCTCCAGGAACAGGGTTGGAGTGAAAACCTACAGGAAGGTAGCTCTCCAGGAACAGGGTTGGAGTGAAAATCCTACAGGAAGGTAGTCTCTCCAGGAGACAGGTTGAGTGAACCTACAGGAGTAGCTCTCCAGGAACAGGTTGGAGTGAAAACCTACAGGAGGGTAGCTCTCAGGAACATGGTTGGAGTGAAAACCTACAGGAAGGTAGCTCTCCAGGAACAGGGTTGGAGTGAAAACCTACAGGAAGGTAGCTCTCCAGGAACATGGTTGGAGTGAAAACCTACAGGAAGGTAGCTCTCCAGGAACAGGGTTGGAGTGAAAACCTACAGGAAGGTAGCTCTCCAGGAACAGGGTTGGAGTGAAAACCTACAGGAGGGTAGCTCTCCAGGAACAGGGTTGGAGTGAAAACCTACAGGACGTAGTTCACCAGGAACAGGGTTGGAGTGAAAACCTACAGGAGGGTAGCTCTCCAGGAACAGGGTTGGAGTGAAAACCTACAGGAGGGTAGCTCTCCAGGAACAGGGTTGGAGTGAAAACCTACAGGAAGGTAGCTCTCAAGGAACAGGGTTGGAGTGAAAACCCACAGGAGGGTAGCTCTCCAGGAACAAGGTTGGAGTGAAAACCTACAGGAAGGTAGCTCTCCAGGAACAGGGTTGGAGTGAAAACCTACAGGAAGGTAGCTCTCCAGGAACAGGGTTGGAGTGAAAACCTACAGGAAGGTAGCTCTCCAGGAACAGGGTTGGAGTGAAAACCTACAGGACGGTAGCTCTCCAGAAACAGGGTTGGAATGAAAACCTACAGGAGGGTAGCTCTCCAGGAACAGGGTTGGAGTGAAAACCTACAGGAGGGTAGCTCTCCAGGAACAGGGTTGTAGTGAAAACCTACAGGACGGTAGCTCTCCAGGAACAGGGTTGGAGTGAAAACCTACAGGAGGGTAGCTCTCCAGGAACAGGGTTGGAGTGAAAACCTACAGGACGTTAGTTCACCAGGAACAGGGTTGGAGTGAAAACCTACAGGAGGGTAGCTCTCCAGGAACAGGGTTGGAGTGAAAACCTACAGGAAGGTAGCTCTCCAGGAACAGGGTTGGAGTGAAAACCTACAGGAGGGTAGCTCTCCAGGAACAGGGTTGGAGTGAAAACCTACAGGAAGGTAGCTCTCCAGGAACAGGGTTGGAGTGAAAACCTACAGGAAGGTAGCTCTCCAGGAACAGGGTTGGAGTGAAAACCTACAAGAAGGTTGCTCTCCGGGAACAGGCTTGGAGTGAAAACCTACAGGAAGGTAGCTCTCCAGGAATAGGGTTGGAGTGAAACCTACAGGAAGGTAGCTCTCCAGGAACAGGGTTGGAGTGAAAACCTACAGGAGGGTAGATCTCCAGGAACAGGGTTGGAGTGAAAACATACAGGAGGGTAGCTCTCCAGGAACAGGGTTGGAGTGAAAACCTACAGGAAGGTAGCTATCCAGGAACAGGGTTGGCTTGAAAACCTACAAGAATGTAGCTCTCCAGGAACAGGGTTGGAGTGAAAACCTACAGGAGGGTAGCTCTCCAGGAACAGGGTTGGCTTGAAAACCTACAAGAAGGTAGATCTCCTGGAACAGGGTTGGAGTGAAAACCTACAGGAAGGTAGCTCTCCAGGAACAGGGTTGGAGTGAAAATCTACAGGAAGGTAGCTCTCCAGGAACAGGGTTGGAGTGAAAACCTACAGGAAGGTAGCTCTCCAGGAACAGGGTTGGAGTGAAAACCTACAGGAAGGTAGCTCTCCAGGAACAGGGTTGGAGTGAAAACCTATAGGAAGGTAGCTCTCCAGGAACAGGGTTGGAGTGAAAACCTACAGGAAGGTAGCTCTCCAGGAACAGGGTTGGAGTGAAACCTACAGGAAGGTAGCTCTCCAGGAACAGGGTTGGAGTGAAAACCTACAGGAGGGTAGATCTCCAGGAACAGGGTTGGAGTGAAAACATACAGGAGGGTAGCTCTCCAGGAACAGGGTTGGAGTGAAAACCTACAGGAAGGTAGCTATCCAGGAACAGGGTTGGCTTGAAAACCTACAAGAATGTAGCTCTCCAGAAACAGGGTTGGAGTGAAAACCTACAGGAGGGTAGCTCTCCAGGAACAGGGTTGGCTTGAAAACCTACAAGAAGGTAGATCTCCTGG
Source organism: Oncorhynchus kisutch (assembly GCF_002021735.2). Classification (NCBI taxonomy): domain Eukaryota; kingdom Metazoa; phylum Chordata; class Actinopteri; order Salmoniformes; family Salmonidae; genus Oncorhynchus; species Oncorhynchus kisutch. Next base: position 26,602,708 of record NC_034190.2, read on the forward strand.
AACAGGGTTGGAGTGAAAACCTACAGGAAGGTAGCTCTCCAGGAACAGGGTTGGAGTGAAAATCTACAGGAAGGTAGCTCTCCAGGAACAGGGTTGGAGGGAAAACCTACAGGAAGGTAGCTCTCCAGGAACAGGGTTGGAGTGAAAACCTACAGGAAGGTAGCTCTCCAGGAACAGGGTTGGAGTGAAAACCTATAGGAAGGTAGCTCTCCAGGAACAGGGTTGGAGTGAAAACCTACAGAAAGGTAGCTCTCCAGGAACAGGGTTGGAGTGAAAACCTACAGGAAGGTAGCTCTCCAGGAACAGGGTTGGAGTGAAAACCTACAGGAAGGTAGCTCTCCAGGAACAGGGTTGGAGTGAAAACCTACAGGAGGGTAGCTCTCCAGGAACAGGGTTGGAGTGAAAACCTACAGGAAGGTAGCTCTCCAGGAACAGGGTTGGAGTGAAAACCTACAGGAAGGTAGCTCTCCAGGAACAGGGTTGGAGTGAAAACCTACAGGAGGGTAGCTCTCCAGGAACAGGGTTGGCGTGAAAACCTACAGGAAGATAGCTCTCCAGGAACAGGGTTGGAGTGAAAATCTACAGGAAGGTAGCTCTCCAGGAACAGGGTTGGAGTGAAAACCTACAGGAAGGTAGCTCTCCAGGAACAGGGTTGGAGTGAAACCTACAGGAAGGTAGCTCTCCAGGAACAGGGTTGGAGTGAAAACCTACAGGAGGGTAGCTCTCCAGGAACAGGGTTGGCGTGAAAACCTACAAGAAGGTAGCTCTCCAGGAACAGGGTTGGAGTGAAAACCTACAGGAAGGTAGCTCTCCAGGAACAGGGTTGGAGTGAAAATCTACAGGAAGGTAGCTCTCCAGGAACAGGGTTGGAGTGAAAACCTACAGGAAGGTAGCTCTCCAGGAACAGGGTTGGAGTGAAAACCTACAGGAGGGTAGCTCTCCAGGAACATGGTTGGAGTGAAAACCTACAGGAAGGTAGCTCTCCAGGAACAGGGTTGGAGTGAAAACCTACAGGAAGGTAGCTCTCCAGGAACAGGGTTGGAGTGAAAATCTACAGGAAGGTAGCTCTCCAGGAACAGGGTTGGAGTGAAAACCTACAGGAAGGTAGCTCTCCAGGAACAGGGTTGGAGTGAAAACCTACAGGAAGGTAGCTCTCCAGGAACAGGGTTGGAGTGAAAACCTATAAGAAGGTAGCTCTCCAGGAACAGGGTTGGAGTGAAAACCTACAGGAAGGTAGCTCTCAAGGAACAGGGTTGGAGTGAAAACCTACAGGAGGGTTTCTCTCCAGGACATGGTTGGAGTGAAAACCTACAGGAAGGTAGCTCTCCAGGAACAGGGTTGGAGTGAAAACCTACAGGAAGGTAGCTCTCCAGGAACAGGGTTGGAGTGAAAACCTACAGGAAGGTAGCTCTCCAGGAACAGGGTTGGAGTGAAAACCTACAGGAAGGTAGCTCTCCAGGAACAGGGTTGGAGTGAAAACCTACAGGAGGGTAGCTCTCCAGGAACAGGGTTGGAGTGAAAACCTACAGGAAGGTAGCTCTCCAGGAACAGGGTTGGAGTGAAAACCTACAGGAAGGTAGCTCTCCAGGAACAGGGTTGGAGTGAAATCCTACAGGAGGGTAGCTCTCCAGGAACAGGGTTGGCGTGAAAACCTACAGGAAGATAGCTCTCCAGGAACAGGGTTGGAGTGAAAATCTACAGGAAGGTAGCTCTCCAGGAACAGGGTTGGAGTGAAAACCTACAGGAAGGTAGCTCTCCAAGAACAGGGTTGGAGTGAAAACCTACAGGAAGGTAGCTCTCCAGGAACAGGGTTGGAGTGAAAACCTACAGGAAGGTAGCTCTCCAGGAACAGGGTTGGAGTGAAAACCTACAGGAAGGTAGCTCTCCAGGAACAGGGTTGGAGTGAAAACCTACAGGAGGGTAGCTCTCCAGGAACAGGGTTGGCGTGAAAACCTACAAGAAGGTAGCTCTCCAGGAACAGGGTTGGAGTGAAAACCTACAGGAAGGTAGCTCTCCAGGAACAGGGTTGGAGTGAAAATCTACAGGAAGGTAGCTCTCCAGGAACAGGGTTGGAGTGAAAACCTACAGGAAGGTAGCTCTCCAGGAACAGGGTTGGAGTGAAAACCTACAGGAGGGTAGCTCTCCAGGAACATGGTTGGAGTGAAAACCTACAGGAAGGTAGCTCTCCAGGAACAGGGTTGGAGTGAAAACCTACAGGAAGGTAGCTCTCCAGGAACATGGTTGGAGTGAAAACCTACAGGAAGGTAGCTCTCCAGGAACAGGGTTGGAGTGAAAACCTACAGGAAGGTAGCTCTCCAGGAACAGGGTTGGAGTGAAAACCTACAGGAGGGTAGCTCTCCAGGAACAGGGTTGGAGTGAAAACCTACAGGACGTTAGTTCACCAGGAACAGGGTTGGAGTGAAAACCTACAGGAGGGTAGCTCTCCAGGAACAGGGTTGGAGTGAAAACCTACAGGAGGGTAGCTCTCCAGGAACAGGGTTGGAGTGAAAACCTACAGGAAGGTAGCTCTCAAGGAACAGGGTTGGAGTGAAAACCCACAGGAGGGTAGCTCTCCAGGAACAAGGTTGGAGTGAAAACCTACAGGAAGGTAGCTCTCCAGGAACAGGGTTGGAGTGAAAACCTACAGGAAGGTAGCTCTCCAGGAACAGGGTTGGAGTGAAAACCTACAGGAAGGTAGCTCTCCAGGAACAGGGTTGGAGTGAAAACCTACAGGACGGTAGCTCTCCAGAAACAGGGTTGGAATGAAAACCTACAGGAGGGTAGCTCTCCAGGAACAGGGTTGGAGTGAAAACCTACAGGAGGGTAGCTCTCCAGGAACAGGGTTGTAGTGAAAACCTACAGGACGGTAGCTCTCCAAGAACAGGGTTGGAGTGAAAACCTACAGGAGGGTAGCTCTCCAGGAACAGGGTTGGAGTGAAAACCTACAGGACGTTAGTTCACCAGGAACAGGGTTGGAGTGAAAACCTACAGGAGGGTAGCTCTCCAGGAACAGGGTTGGAGTGAAAACCTACAGGAAGGTAGCTCTCCAGGAACAGGGTTGGAGTGAAAACCTACAGGAGGGTAGCTCTCCAGGAACAGGATTGGAGTGAAAACCTACAGGAAGGTAGCTCTCCAGGAACAGGGTTGGAGTGAAAACCTACAGGAAGGTAGCTCTCCAGGAACAGGGTTGGAGTGAAAACCTACAAGAAGGTTGCTCTCCGGGAACAGGGTTGGAGTGAAAACCTACAGGAAGGTAGCTCTCCAGGAACAGGGTTGGAGTGAAACCTACAGGAAGGTAGCTCTCCAGGAACAGGGTTGGAGTGAAAACCTACAGGAGGGTAGATCTCCAGGAACAGGGTTGGAGTGAAAACATACAGGAGGGTAGCTCTCCAGGAACAGGGTTGGAGTGAAAACCTACAGGAAGGAAGCTATCCAGGAACAGGGTTGGCTTGAAAACCTACAAGAATGTAGCTCTCCAGGAACAGGGTTGGAGTGAAAACCTACAGGAGGGTAGCTCTCCAGGAACAGGGTTGGCTTGAAAACCTACAAGAAGGTAGATCTCCTGGAACAGGGTTGGAGTGAAAACCTACAGGAAGGTAGCTCTCCAGGAACAGGGTTGGAGTGAAAATCTACAGGAAGGTAGCTCTCCAGGAACAGGGTTGGAGTGAAAACCTACAGGAAGGTAGCTCTCCAGGAACAGGGTTGGAGTGAAAACCTACAGGAAGGTAGCTCTCCAGGAACAGGGTTGGAGTGAAAACCTATAGGAAGGTAGCTCTCCAGGAACAGGGTTGGAGTGAAAACCTACAGGAAGGTAGCTCTCCAGGAACAGGGTTGGAGTGAAAACCTACAGGAGGGTTTCTCTCCAGGACATGGTTGGAGTGAAAACCTACAGGAAGGTAGCTCTCCAGGAACAGGGTTGGAGTGAAAACCTACAGAAAGGTAGCTCTCCAGGAACAGGGTTGGAGTGAAAACCTACAGGAAGGTAGCTCTCCAGGAACAGGGTTGGAGTGAAAACCTACAGGAAGGTAGCTCTCCAGGAACAGGGTTGGAGTGAAAACCTACAGGAGGGTAGCTCTCCAGGAACAGGGTTGGAGTGAAAACCTACAGGAAGGTAGCTCTCCAGGAACAGGGTTGGAGTGAAAACCTACAGGAAGGTAGCTCTCCAGGAACAGGGTTGGAGTGAAAACCTACAGGAGGGTAGCTCTCCAGGAACAGGGTTGGCGTGAAAACCTACAGGAAGATAGCTCTCCAGGAACAGGGTTGGAGTGAAAATCTACAGGAAGGTAGCTCTCCAGGAACAGGGTTGGAGTGAAAACCTACAGGAAGGTAGCTCTCCAGGAACAGGGTTGGAGTGAAAACCTACAGGAAGGTAGCTCTCCAGGAACAGGGTTGGAGTGAAAACCTACAGGAGGGTAGCTCTCCAGGAACAGGGTTGGCGTGAAAACCTACAAGAAGGTAGCTCTCCAGGAACAGGGTTGGAGTGAAAACCTACAGGAAGGTAGCTCTCCAGGAACAGGGTTGGAGTGAAAATCTACAGGAAGGTAGCTCTCCAGGAACAGGGTTGGAGTGAAAACCTACAGGAAGGTAGCTCTCCAGGAACAGGGTTGGAGTGAAAACCTACAGGAGGGTAGCTCTCCAGGAACATGGTTGGAGTGAAAACCTACAGGAAGGTAGCTCTCCAGGAACAGGGTTGGATTGAAAACCTACAGGAAGGTAGCTCTCCAGGAACAGGGTTGGAGTGAAAATCTACAGGAAGGTAGCTCTCCAGGAACAGGGTTGGAGTGAAAACCTACAGGAAGGTAGCTCTCCAGGAACAGGGTTGGAGTGAAAACCTACAGGAAGGTAGCTCTCCAGGAACAGGGTTGGAGTGAAAACCTATAAGAAGGTAGCTCTCCAGGAACAGGGTTGGAGTGAAAACCTACAGGAAGGTAGCTCTCAAGGAACAGGGTTGGAGTGAAAACCTACAGGAGGGTTTCTCTCCAGGACATGGTTGGAGTGAAAACCTACAGGAAGGTAGCTCTCCAGGAACAGGGTTGGAGTGAAAACCTACAGGAAGGTAGCTCTCCAGGAACAGGGTTGGAGTGAAAACCTACAGGAAGGTAGCTCTCCAGGAACAGGGTTGGAGTGAAAACCTACAGGAAGGTAGCTCTCCAGGAACAGGGTTGGAGTGAAAACCTACAGGAGGGTAGCTCTCCAGGAACAGGGTTGGAGTGAAAACCTACAGGAAGGTAGCTCTCCAGGAACAGGGTTGGAGTGAAAACCTATAGGAAGGTAGCTCTCCAGGAACAGGGTTGGAGTGAAAACCTACAGGAAGGTAGCTCTCCAGGAACAGGGTTGGAGTGAAAACCTACAGGAGGGTTTCTCTCCAGGACATGGTTGGAGTGAAAACCTACAGGAAGGTAGCTCTCCAGGAACAGGGTTGGAGTGAAAACCTACAGAAAGGTAGCTCTCCAGGAACAGGGTTGGAGTGAAAACCTACAGGAAGGTAGCTCTCCAGGAACAGGGTTGGAGTGAAAACCTACAGGAAGGTAGCTCTCCAGGAACAGGGTTGGAGTGAAAACCTACAGGAGGGTAGCTCTCCAGGAACAGGGTTGGAGTGAAAACCTACAGGAAGGTAGCTCTCCAGGAACAGGGTTGGAGTGAAAACCTACAGGAAGGTAGCTCTCCAGGAACAGGGTTGGAGTGAAAACCTACAGGAGGGTAGCTCTCCAGGAACAGGGTTGGCGTGAAAACCTACAGGAAGATAGCTCTCCAGGAACAGGGTTGGAGTGAAAATCTACAGGAAGGTAGCTCTCCAGGAACAGGGTTGGAGTGAAAACCTACAGGAAGGTAGCTCTCCAGGAACAGGGTTGGAGTGAAAACCTACAGGAAGGTAGCTCTCCAGGAACAGGGTTGGAGTGAAAACCTACAGGAGGGTAGCTCTCCAGGAACAGGGTTGGCGTGAAAACCTACAAGAAGGTAGCTCTCCAGGAACAGGGTTGGAGTGAAAACCTACAGGAAGGTAGCTCTCCAGGAACAGGGTTGGAGTGAAAATCTACAGGAAGGTAGCTCTCCAGGAACAGGGTTGGAGTGAAAACCTACAGGAAGGTAGCTCTCCAGGAACAGGGTTGGAGTGAAAACCTACAGGAGGGTAGCTCTCCAGGAACATGGTTGGAGTGAAAACCTACAGGAAGGTAGCTCTCCAGGAACAGGGTTGGAGTGAAAACCTACAGGAAGGTAGCTCTCCAGGAACAGGGTTGGAGTGAAAATCTACAGGAAGGTAGCTCTCCAGGAACAGGGTTGGAGTGAAAACCTACAGGAAGGTAGCTCTCCAGGAACAGGGTTGGAGTGAAAACCTACAGGAAGGTAGCTCTCCAGGAACAGGGTTGGAGTGAAAACCTATAAGAAGGTAGCTCTCCAGGAACAGGGTTGGAGTGAAAACCTACAGGAAGGTATCTCTCAAGGAACAGGGTTGGAGTGAAAACCTACAGGAGGGTTTCTCTCCAGGACATGGTTGGAGTGAAAACCTACAGGAAGGTAGCTCTCCAGGAACAGGGTTGGAGTGAAAACCTACAGGAAGGTAGCTCTCCAGGAACAGGGTTGGAGTGAAAACCTACAGGAAGGTAGCTCTCCAGGAACAGGGTTGGAGTGAAAACCTACAGGAGGGTAGCTCTCCAGGAACAGGGTTGGAGTGAAAACCTACAGGAGGGTAGCTCTCCAGGAACAGGGTTGGAGTGAAAACCTACAGGAAGGTAGCTCTCCAGGAACAGGGTTGGAGTGAAAACCTACAGGAAGGTAGCTCTCCAGGAACAGGGTTGGAGTGAAAACCTACAGGAAGGTAGCTCTCCAGGAACAGGGTTGGAGTGAAAACCTATAGGAAGGTAGCTCTCCAGGAACAGGGTTGGAGTGAAAACCTACAGGAAGGTAGCTCTCCAGGAACAGGGTTGGAGTGAAAACCTACAGGAGGGTTTCTCTCCAGGACATGGTTGGAGTGAAAACCTACAGGAAGGTAGCTCTCCAGGAACAGGGTTGGAGTGAAAACCTACAGGAAGGTAGCTCTCCAGGAACAGGGTTGGAGTGAAAACCTACAGGAAGGTAGCTCTCCAGGAACAGGGTTGGAGTGAAAACCTACAGGAAGGTAGCTCTCCAGGAACAGGGTTGGAGTGAAAACCTACAGGAGGGTAGCTCTCCAGGAACAGGGTTGGAGTGAAAACCTACAGGAAGGTAGCTCTCCAGGAACAGGGTTGGAGTGAAAACCTACAGGAAGGTAGCTCTCCAGGAACAGGGTTGGAGTGAAATCCTACAGGAGGGTAGCTCTCCAGGAACAGGGTTGGCGTGAAAACCTACAGGAAGATAGCTCTCCAGGAACAGGGTTGGAGTGAAAATCTACAGGAAGGTAGCTCTCCAGGAACAGGGTTGGAGTGAAAACCTACAGGAAGGTAGCTCTCCAAGAACAGGGTTGGAGTGAAAACCTACAGGAAGGTAGCTCTCCAGGAACAGGGTTGGAGTGAAAACCTACAGGAAGGTAGCTCTCCAGGAACAGGGTTGGAGTGAAAACCTACAGGAAGGTAGCTCTCCAGGAACAGGGTTGGAGTGAAAACCTACAGGAGGGTAGCTCTCCAGGAACAGGGTTGGCGTGAAAACCTACAAGAAGGTAGCTCTCCAGGAACAGGGTTGGAGTGAAAACCTACAGGAAGGTAGCTCTCCAGGAACAGGGTTGGAGTGAAAATCTACAGGAAGGTAGCTCTCCAGGAACAGGGTTGGAGTGAAAACCTACAGGAAGGTAGCTCTCCAGGAACAGGGTTGGAGTGAAAACCTACAGGAGGGTAGCTCTCCAGGAACATGGTTGGAGTGAAAACCTACAGGAAGGTAGCTCTCCAGGAACAGGGTTGGAGTGAAAACCTACAGGAAGGTAGCTCTCCAGGAACAGGGTTGGAGTGAAAACCTACAGGAAGGTAGCTCTCCAGGAACAGGGTTGGAGTGAAAACCTACAGGAGGGTAGCTCTCCAGGAACAGGGTTGGAGTGAAAACCTACAGGACGTTAGTTCACCAGGAACAGGGTTGGAGTGAAAACCTACAGGAGGGTAGCTCTCCAGGAACAGGGTTGGAGTGAAAACCTACAGGAGGGTAGCTCTCCAGGAACAGGGTTGGAGTGAAAACCTACAGGAAGGTAGCTCTCCAGGAACAGGGTTGGAGTGAAAACCTACAGGAAGGTAGCTCTCCAGGAACAGGGTTGGAGTGAAAACCTACAGGAAGGTAGCTCTCCAGGAACAGGGTTGGAGTGAAAACCTACAGGAGGGTAGCTCTCCAGGAACAGGGTTGGAGTGAAAACCTACAGGAAGGTAGCTCTCCAGGAACAGGGTTGGAGTGAAAACCTACAGGAAGGTAGCTCTCCAGGAACAGGGTTGGAGTGAAATCCTACAGGAGGGTAGCTCTCCAGGAACAGGGTTGGCGTGAAAACCTACAGGAAAATAGCTCTCCGGGAACAGGGTTGGAGTGAAAATCTACAGGAAGGTAGCTCTCCAGGAACAGGGTTGGAGTGAAAACCTACAGGAAGGTAGCTCTCCAAGAACAGGGTTGGAGTGAAAACCTACAGGAAGGTAGCTCTCCAGGAACAGGGTTGGAGTGAAAACCTACAGGAGGGTAGCTCTCCAGGAACAGGGTTGGCGTGAAAACCTACAAGAAGGTAGCTCTCCAGGAACAGGGTTGGAGTGAAAACCTACAGGAAGGTAGCTCTCCAGGAACAGGGTTGGAGTGAAAATCTACAGGAAGGTAGCTCTCCAGGAACAGGGTTGGAGTGAAAACCTACAGGAAGGTAGCTCTCCAGGAACAGGGTTGGAGTGAAAACCTACAGGAGGGTATCTCTCCAGGAACATGGTTGGAGTGAAAACCTACAGGAAGGTAGCTCTCCAGGAACAGGGTTGGAGTGAAAACCTACAGGAAGGTAGCTCTCCAGGAACAGGGTTGGAGTGAAAATCTACAGGAAGGTAGCTCTCCAGGAACAGGGTTGGAGTGAAAACCTACAGGAAGGTAGCTCTCCAGGAACAGGGTTGGAGTGAAAACCTACAGGAAGGTAGCTCTCCAGGAACAGGGTTGGAGTGAAAACCTATAGGAAGGTAGCTCTCTAGGAACAGGGTTGGAGTGAAAACCTACAGGAAGGTAGCTCTCCAGGAACAGGGTTGTAGTGAAAACCTACAGGAGGGTTTCTCTCCAGGACATGGTTGGAGTGAAAACCTACAGGAAGGTAGCTCTCCAGGAACAGGGTTGGAGTGAAAACCTACAGGAAGGTAGCTCTCCAGGAACAGGGTTGGAGTGAAAACCTACAGGAAGGTAGCTCTCCAGGAACAGGGTTGGAGTGAAAACCTACAGGAAGGTAGCTCTCCAGGAACAGGGTTGGAGTGAAAACCTACAGGAGGGTAGCTCTCCAGGAACAGGGTTGGAGTGAAAACCTACAGGAAGGTAGCTCTCCAGGAACAGGGTTGGAGTGAAAACCTACAGGAAGGTAGCTCTCCAGGAACAGGGTTGGAGTGAAAACCTACAGGAGGGTAGCTCTCCAGGAACAGGGTTGGCGTGAAAACCTACAGGAAGGTAGCTCTCCAGGAACAGGGTTGGAGTGAAAATCTACAGGAAGGTAGCTCTCCAGGAACAGGGTTGGAGTGAAAACCTACAGGAAGGTAGCTCTCCAGGAACAGGGTTGGAGTGAAAACCTACAGGAAGGTAGCTCTCCAGGAACAGGGTTGGAGTGAAAACCTACAGGAGGGTAGCTCTCCAGGAACAGGGTTGGCGTGAAAACCTACAAGAAGGTAGCTCTCCAGGAACAGGGTTGGAGTGAAAACCTACAGGAAGGTAGCTCTCCAGGAACAGGGTTGGAGTGAAAACCTACAGGAGGGTAGCTCTCCAGGAACAGGGTTGGCGTGAAAACCTACAGGAGGGTAGCTCTCCAGGAACAGGGTTGGCGTGAAAACCTACAGGAAGGTAGCTCTCCAGGAACAGGGTTGGAGTGAAAATCTACAGGAAGGTAGCTCTCCAGGAACAGGGTTGGAGTGAAAACCTACAGGAAGGTAGCTCTCCAGGAACAGGGTTGGAGTGAAAACCTACAGGAAGGTAGCTCTCCAGGAACAGGGTTGGAGTGAAAACCTACAGGAGGGTAGCTCTCCAGGAACAGGGTTGGCGTGAAAACCTACAAGAAGGTAGCTCTCCAGGAACAGGGTTGGAGGGAAAACCTACAGGAAGGTAGCTCTCCAGGAACAGGGTTGGAGTGAAAATCTACAGGAAGGTAGCTCTCCAGGAACAGGGTTGGAGTGAAAACCTACAGGAAGGTAGCTCTCCAGGAACAGGGTTGGAGTGAAAACCTACAGGATGGTAGCTCTCCAGAAACAGGGTTGGAGTGAAAACCTACAGGAAGGTAGCTCTCCAGAAACAGGGTTGGAGTGAAAACCTACAGGAAGGTAGCTCTCCAGGAACAGGGTTGGACAGCCCTGGTATACATTATATGTATATGTTTATTTGTATTTATTTTGAACTCCTTGGTGTTTTTAATGTAAAAGCTCTGGTAGAGGAATATTTCCATGTATTACTACCATGAAACTTGAAATTGATTTGATCAGAACTTTCTATAATTTAGCTTAATCTAAATATGTCCTTGACCGTCTGTAAGGGTTTTCTTCTGGTGAAAGAGAGGCGGACCAAAATGCAGCGTGGTGGTTATTCATGTTTTTAATAAAGACGACTATACATGAACAGACTAAACAAAAGAAGAAAAGTGAAAACCTAAACAGTCCTATCTGGTGCAAACACAGAGACAGGAACAATCACCCACAAAACCCAATACAAAACAGGCTACCTAAATATGGTTCCCAATCAGAGACAATGACTAACACCTGCCTCTGATTGAGAACCATATCAGGCCAAACATAGAAATAGACAAACCAGACACACAACATAGAATGCCCACCCAGCTCACGTCCTGACCAACACTAAAACAAGGAAAACACATACGAACGATGGTCAGAACGTGACAGTACCCACCCCCCAAGGTGAGGACTCCGAACGCACAACCTAAACCTATAGGGGAGGGTCTGGGTGGGCATCTGTCCGCGGTGGCGGCTCTGGCGCTGGACGTGGACCCCACTCCATAATTGTCTTAGTCCACCTCCTTAGCGTCCCTTGAGTGGCGACCCTCGCCGCTAACCTTGGCCTAGGAAACCTAACAACGGGCCCCACTGGACTGAGGGGCAGCTCCGGACTGAGGTAGCTCGGGACTGAGGGGTAGCTCGGGACTGAGGGGAAGCTCGGGACTGAGGGGAAGCTCGGGACTGAGGGGAAGCTCGGGACTGAGGGGAAGCTCGGGACTGAGGGGAAGCTCGGGACTGAGGGGAAGCTCGGGACTGAGGGGAAGCTCGGGACTGAGAGGAAGCTCGGGACTGAGAGGAAGCTCGGGACTGAGAGGAAGCTCCGGACTGAGAGGAAGCTCCGGTAGGTTGATGGATCTAGCAGATCCTGGCTGGCTGGTGGTTCCGGCAGATCCTGGCTGACTGGCAGATCCTGGCTGAATGGCGGATCCTGGCAGAATGGCTGATCCTGGCAGAATGGCGGATCCTGGCTGACTGACGGCTCTGGCAGACCCTGGCAGACCCTGGCTGACTGGCGGATCCTGGCTGACTGGCGGATCCTGGCTGACTGGCAGTTCTGGCAGATCCTGGCTGACTGGCGGATCCTGGCTGACTGGTGGATCCTGGCAGACTGGCGGATCCTGGCTGACTGGCGGATCTAACTGATCCTAGCAGACTGGCGGCACTTGCGGCGCTGGGCAGACTTGCGGCACTGGCGGCGCTGGGCAGACTGGCGGCACTGGGCAGACTGGCAGCACTGGCGGTGCTGAGCAGACTGCGGCACTGGCGGCGCTGGGAAGACTGGCGGCGCTGGGCATACTGGCGGCACTGGCGTCTCTGGGCAGACTGGCGGCACTGGGCAGACTGGCGGCACTGGGCAGACTGGCGGCACTGGCGGCTCTGGGCAGACTGGCGGCTCTGGCGGCACTGGCGGCGCTGGGCAGACTGGCGGCACTGGCGGCGCTGGGCAGACTGGCGGCACTTGCGGCGCTGGGCAGACTGGCGGCACTTGCGGCGCTGGGCAGACTGGCGGCGCTGGGCAGACTGGCGGCACTGGCGGCTCTGGGCAGACTGGCGGCACTGGGCAGACTGGCGGCACTGGCGGCTCTGGGCAGACTGGCGGCTCTGGCGGCACTGGCGGCGCTGGGCAGACTGGCGGCACTGGCAGCGCTGGGCAGACTGGCGGCACTGGCGGCGCTGGGCAGACTGGCGGCGCTGGGCAGACTGGCGGCACTGAGCAGACTGGCGGCGCTGGGCAGACTGGCGGCACTGGGCAGACTGGCGGCACTGGCGGCGCTGGGCAGACGGGAAGCTCCGACAACGCTGGAGAGATGGGTAGCTCAGATGGCGCTGGGCAGACGGGAATCTCCGGCAACGCTGGAGAGGAAGGCTCTGGCAGCGCTGGACTAAGGAGCTCTGGCACCTCTGGAATGAGGGGCTCTTGCACCTCTGGACTGAGGGGTGGGAGCTCTGGCAGCGCCAAACAGGTGGGAGACTCCGGCTGCGCTGGAGAGGAAGGCTCCGGCAGCGCTGGACAGGCGGGACGCACTGTATGCCTGATGCGTGGTGCTGGCACTGGTGGTACTGGGCCGAGGACACGCACAGGAAGCCTGGTGCGGGGAGCTGCCACGGGAGAGCTGGTGTTTGTGAGTGAGTACGTAAGTGTGTGCGTGTGTTTTCGTGTTTGCGTGTGCATCCTTGTGTGTGTGAATGACGTTAGCGTGCTGTTCACATTCCTTCCTTGCCTTGAGGGGAACGACTGGAGCAGGACATCAGTACAGAAGAATATTACTAAAAGAAATCCATCCATCATCCGTTCTCCTCATCTACCCTTTGGTTAAATAAGTCTTCTTGGTTTGCTTGATCCTTAGCTCTCTGGGCAACATCTTCTCTCAGATGAGGCCTCAAGCCAAACCGAGCATAGACAGCGCCTCCTTATTCCTTCAACACCCAGCACTACTGTACATTATCATCCCAACAGCTCTGTCCTTCCAGGTTGTGTGTTTGTTTTACTACCATAGTATCCTGTAGTGCAACATGAAGCTAATGTGGCAATCACTAATCCTAGGTAAAAAGAACTGTGTATCTGTGACGTATCTGTGGTTTGGGGACAAATTAAGGAAGTTGACTAAAGATGGGTGTGTTTGATCAGGAATATTGTGACTGGTGTCTGGTTTATAAGGAACAATTTAATCTCATCAATCCAACTCCACCAACCCACCAACCCACAGAGATGTGCACGCACACACGCCCGGACACACGCACGCACGCACGCACGCACACACGCACGCACGCACGCCCGCACACACGCCCGCACACACGCCCGCACACACGCCCGCACACGCCCGCACACACACGGCATACAGACTCTCAGAATGGACAGCATATCAGAATGGATATACAGTATAATGGCTTTGCCATACATTAGGTAAGAGATCAATGGAATGCCTATTGATGGTGATGATAATACAATGTATTGGGAATGACATCCATACAAGCATTATACTCCGATTTAAGCCCCCCAACACAGGGAGAAATACATTCATAAACAATATTCTAATTGTAGGCTGATTATGATGGCCGACAATGAGGAGATTCTGGATCTATCTCCCACGGGGGGATGAGTGTGTGGCGTTTACATGGTTCTGGTGGAACTGTTGCCTAATCCATTAAGATTGTTCGCCCCACTATGATACTCTCCCCTGTGGTATCGTCCAAACTTTACGTTTCAATAAAAATGATATTCTTCTTCATTGATGCATTGATGGAAAATGTTTACAACTGCGTGGTAGGTTTCTGAGGTCTAAAGATGTGTCCTTCCTTTCTGATGATGTTTTTCCTGTTCTGGCTCTTTGAGAGGAGCCGGCTTGGACAGCAGACATAGACCCGTCATCCAGCCTCTAGTGTTGACACCATGCCACCAGGCAGCCGATAATTAACTGTATGAATAGAAGTGCCACTCCCCTGCATGCCTGCGTGGTGGTACTGCTCTTTATCCTGATGCCTGTGTAAAAACCTGTTTACCAATTGACAATAACTAACACGGCCTGAGGTATCTGTAACTATGACCTACTGTCACTTCCTCATTCAAAACACACACACACCTGTTTGCGCTTTAGACACATGGGCCAAGCACGTTTTTCCCTTTTACTCGACAACAACATGGGACTCGGATATTACCCAGCTCTTTTACTCCTATACCCGCCCAGCCACTCAATGTCACAACAGAATGTCAAGTGATTCCCGTTCACACGCCGCTACCGGGGATACTTTAGAAATTGAGGGAGGACGATGGTGAGTTGAGAGGGAGGAGAGGTGAGGAGAGAGGGAGGAGAGGTGAGGAAAGAGGGAGCAGAGGGGAGGAGAGACAATACAGAGAGGCCCTCCTGCCCCTGGTTCCGGGGTATTATTAGCCTACTGACGCAGGTGCCTTCCCCACGTCACGTCTGTCCTGTCAGTCACACCAAGCCCAGCACTGACTGACTAGGAGTGGCTGTTACCAGGGAAATCGTGACTATGTTAACAATAAGCTGCTCAGGTCAATGATACCCGTGATGATGCCACTCTCTCCTCTTGCTCCTCTTATCAACTTAACTAGTCTCATCAGTGCCCCTCATATTCATAAACTGGTAGAGGGAGACTGGTAGAGGGAGTCTGGTAGAGGGAGACTAGTCAGGGAGACAGTTAGAGGGAGACTGGTAGAGGGAGCCTGATAGAGGGAGACTGGTAGAGGGAGACTGGTAGAGGGAGACTGATGGAGGGAGACTAGTCAGGGAGAATGTTAGAGGGAGACTGGTAGAGGGAGACTAGTCAGGGAGACTGTTAGAGGGAGACTAGTAGAGGGAGACTGGTAGAGGGAGACTGGTAGAGGGTGACTGGTCAGGGAGACTGGTAGAGGGAGACTAGTAGAGGGAGACTGGTAGAGGGAGACCAGTCAGGGAGACTGGTAGAGGGAGACCAGTCAGGGAGACTGGTAGAGGGAGACTGGTAGAGGGAGACTAGTCAGGGAGATTGGTAGAGGGAGACTGGTAGAGGGAGACTAGTCAGGGAGAATGTTAGAGGGAGACTGGTAGAGGGAGACTAGTCAGGGAGACTGTTAGAGGGAGACTAGTAGAGGGAGACTGGTAGAGGGAGACTGGTAGAGGGAGACTGGTCAGGGAGACTGGTAGAGGGAGACTAGTCAGGGAGACTGATAGAGGGAGACCAGTCAGGGAGACTGGTAGAGGGAGACTGGTAGAGGGAGACTAGTCAGGGAGATTGGTAGAGGGAGACTGGTAGAGGGAGACTAGTCAGGGAGACTGGTAGAGGGAGACTAGTCATCGAGACTGGTAGAGGGAGACTCGTCATCGAGACTGTTCGAGAGAGACTGATAGAGGGAGACTAGTCAGGGTGACTGTTAGAGGGAGACTGATAGAGGGAGCCTAGTCAGGGAGACTGGTCAAGGAGACTGTTAGAGGGAGACTGTTAGAGGGAGACTAGTCAGGGAGACTGATAGAGGGAGACTAGTCAGGGAGGCTGGTAGAGGGAGACTAGTCAGGGAGGCTGGTAGAGGGAGACTGATAGAGGGAGACTGATAGAGGGAGACTGATAGAGGGAGACTGATAGAGGCTGAGTAACAGGCTGACACCTTCCACAAACAAGCAAGCATGCTCACACTGAGACATGTCATTATAGCAGGCGTTATCGAGGTGGGCTCCGTAGACAGCAGGGAGTCCGCGGGCGGCAGGGGTTATCAAGGTGGGGTCCGTAGACAGGAGGGAGTCCGCGGGCGGCAGGCGTTATCGAGGTGGGGTCCGTAGACAGGAGTGTGTCCGCAGGTGGCAGGGGTTATCAAGGTGGGGTCCGTAGACAGGAGGGAGTCCGCGGGCGGCAGGCGTTATCGAGGTGGGGTCCGTAGACAGGAGTGAGTCCGCGGGCGGCAGGGGTTATCGAGGTGGGGTCCGTAGACAGGAGGGAGTCCGCGGGCGGCAGGGGTTATCAAGGTGGGGTCCGTAGACTGGAGGAAGTCCGCGGGCGGCAGGGGTTATCAAGGTGGGGTCCGTAGACTGGAGGGAGTCCGCGGGCGGCAGGGGTTATCAAGGTGGGGTCCGTAGACAGGAGGGAGTCCGCGGGCGGCAGGCGTTATCGAGGTGGGGTCCGTAGACAGGAGGGAGTCCGCGGGCGGCAGGGGTTATCAAGGTGGGGTCCGTAGACAGGAGGGAGTCCGCGGGCGGCAGGGGTTATCAAGGTGGGGTCCGTAGACTGGAGGAAGTCCGCGGGCGGCAGGGGTTATCAAGGTGGGGTCCGTAGACAGGAGGGAGTCCGCGGGCGGCAGGGGTTATCAAGGTGGGTCCGTAGACAGGAGGGAGTCCGCGGGCGGCAGGGGTTATCAAGGTGGGGTCCGTAGACTGGAGGGAGTCCGCGGGCAGCAGGTGTTCCACGGGCTGTGGAATAGTACTAACAACAACAGATTCAATTCATTTTTTAATAAGGTGCAATACAATGTACTATTATGAATCTATTAATTTATGTTCTTGACCCTGGGAAACCTGGGCCTGGGGGCTTACTGGAGTATTGTATCCATAGAACTCCACCAATTATACATTTCTCAACTCAATACCAAAATGTTTTTTCTTCTTTTTACCTAAAGGCACTGTAATTGAAGGTTTAAAACTGCAAAGGTTTTTCTCTGCCTCATGGAAAAATGTTTAGATGTTTTAGATTTCAGCTTTAATTAAAGCTGTAACAACAAAACAAATATTCTGCCACATGACAAAATGTGTAGAATTGGAAGACATTTGCTTGAAAACTGCTAAATGTTTTTTTCCGATGCCAAGAGGCGGGCCTTTAGAATGTTCCTTTCCAGGGCCCGAGACTTGGTTCATCCGGCCATGCACTGCCGAAGTCATAGTAAAATGCCTCTTTTATTTTATCCAACTCGAGTTCTGATGAGGGTGTCCCTGAATAGTTTGCAATCAAAATGGGGCCCCCGGACCCAAAGAGTTTGAGAACCAGTGCATTATAGAGAGTGAGGTTGCTGGCTGGTCAGGCCAGTTTGGAAAAGTGTGAATGACCAGTTGTCGATAAAGACATGATTGAGATACAGACTGGTTGAAATTATACTGTAACAGAAACAAATGTTTTCCCCTACTTATGTGAGAGAAAAAAAATGCAGGCTTATAATTCACAATAGCCAGAGTAAAGGCTCTCGTCAATCTGCATCACTAAAGAGTTAATGATTGCGCTAGAAAATTTAACGTAGTATAATTTCCGTTTGAGCAAACATACGGTATGTAGTGTTAACCGGAATGCAGTCTCCACAACTGCTGGAACATTGCCTTTAATTGTCAATCGCGCTATAAAGCGATCTTCGGCGCGACTGACTGAATAGAGCCCTAACTCTATCATTCTAGAGTAGACAGTTAAATAAAATGTTGTTCTTATGATTCAATTGTTGTTGTTGTTGTTGTTGTTGTTATTATTATTATTATTATTATTATTAGGCTATTACATGTCTACTCACTCTACAGAACAGAAGATGTGTTTAGCCAATAGACCGTGTAAATAGCCCTCTAATGCGTATACTAAATGTGACTGAAGTATCTAATGACAGCAACAGGCTGGTCTCTGCTTACGCAAGGGAAGTGGGTATGTGCGCATGGCCGCTTGTAGTCTTCTGTGTCTTGAGGTAGGTCTTCATAAACCTGCCGAACAGCCAATCAGGGCGTTTATGTTAATCCCATTTTTTTTAAACCCGTCAATATGCCTCTAGCTGGATTACAGCTAGAAGTGTGTCACAGCGCAGGAGAATTTTGGAGATGCCACACAGTTCAGTTTACGGGTCTATGATTTGCATGTGCAGAACTCTCTCGGATCTTCAGCCTAGATTGTTTAGAAACTTCTGTTCTAAGTGAATCTGAGAAGCACAACAGGAGCGATTTTGTTTGATTTCTTGTCGATTTCAAGTTTCATTCCAACTTCAAAAGAAACACTTATTTTGGCAATTGCTTTGGTACTGTCCATAATAGCCTACATCAACTAAACTACCAAAGAATTTACTACTTTTCCAAATCCCATCGTCATGTCCTCCGGGGATGAGTCGGAGCAGAGTCGGCGGTTCTGTGTGTTGTCTTGGGAGCAGGTGCAGAGGTTGGACTCTATTCTCGGAGAGAGCGTCCCTATTCACGGACGCGGAAACTTCCCGACGCTCTCTGTACAGCCTCGGCAGATAGTGCAGGTGAGATAACGGCTTTGGTCTGGGGAGTTCTGGAGCGCATGCAGCCCGATATTGGGAAACGATACTTTTGTCTAGCCAAACTCATCTCATATGGCTGTTATTTTACATTATTTTAAATGGTTCAATATTTATCTAATTCAGTCTGATCATGAAGTGCTTTAGTGAATGAATAGCCAACTCAGGAATGTGCATGAAATCTATTTTTTTAAACGCACGAACGTTTGCACACTTTTACTCAGGTAGGCTACACACGCACACTCATAGTACATTGAAGTCGAATTTGATAGGTAGGCTAAGAAAAGTGTAAGGAAAGCAGTGTATTTTGGGAGCATTCCAATGCTAACCATGTCATCTTTGTGTAATATCATAATCTAGACCAGTCTCATTTCTCAGCACTGTGGCTGAGGATAAAAAGCTCCAATATTCTTCAATATCAGGTCAGATAACATCTGTGAATATGATTATTTGCCAGTGGTGTTGGCATGCTCATATACTGAATTTTTGCAATAGCCTACTCAAGGTATTGGGAATATACTGGGGTGCCTTGGTAGCCTACATTTGAATATCCACCCATTGCAGTGAATCATGACTTATGAATCCTCATGAGTGACAGTAATGTTATTTACATTCACTTCCACAGACAGGAGGAGATCTCAAGGAGCAGATGATCTTATGACTTAACTGACATTTTCCACTTTCTCATTCCAATGCTTCTGCCACCAGAAATGTCATTGGTCAAGGAAACCATACAACTTGTACACAGGGAGAGACAGTAAAGTACATTGAATTATAATTGGCGGAGTACAGAGACTTTGAGAATGTAAAAGATTCCTCTCCAGTCTCTTTCATTGATGAAACGAATGCTTGTGATCTGTATTAATAGAGCAGACCTATGTGAAGGATGTATGCTCTATCCATGCTGTTCATCAGAGAAAATCCCCTGGCTGGAAAAGTCTACAGTGGGCTCTGGCTGGCCATGCAGCTCCATACCATCAGCAGTAAGCATTAGTGCATATCTCCAGTAACATGTTCCCTTCCTCTCTCTCCCCTACCTGGAAAACCAACTGATGCAACCCAGGGCCTAACTAAGAAATGTCTTCATACAACCAGAAATGTGTTCTTCCAGGTGTTCCACAGGGCTCTCAATAGGAGCCTGTTCACTGAAACGCTGTCATCTAGATAACATCTGTTTATTGTCCGGCTCCATATTGTTGTGTGTATGTCCGTGTGTGTCTGTGTGTGTCTGTGTCCGTGTGTGTCCGTGTGTGTCTGTGTGTGTGTGTGTCTGTGTCCGTGTGTGTCCGTGTGTGTCTGTGTGTGTGTGTCTGTGTGTGTCTGTGTGTGTCCGTCTGTGTGTCTGTGTGTGTGTGTCCGTGTGTGTCTGTGTGTGTCCGTGTGTGTCTGTGTGTGTCCGTGTGTGTCCGTGTGTGTCCGTGTGTGTCTGTGTGTCTGTGTGTGTGTGTCCGTGTGTGTCTGTGTGTGTCCGTGTGTGTCCGTGTGTGTCCGTGTGTGTCCGTGTGTGTCCGTGTGTGTCTGTGTGTGTCCGTGTGTGTCCGTGTGTGTCCGTGTGTGTCTGTGTGTGTCCGTGTGTGTCCGTGTGTGTCCATGTGTGTCTGTGTGTGTCTGTGTGTGTCTGAGCAGTGGGAGGTGTCAAAGAAAAGTCTCACTGTTGGTGATTTAGTGCACACGAGAAGTCTCACACTTCATTTAGGGCAGTGGATTGTGGGTAGATAAGCCAACATTGGGATGACAGCTCTGAGGAACCATACAATAGGCCTACACACACACACACACACACACACACACACACACACACACACCACAGAGGGTTGGTGACACCTTAATTGGGGGGGACAGATTTGTGGTAATGGTTGGTGCAGAAGGTGGAATGGTATCAAATGCATCAAACAAATGGTTTCCATTTGCTCCGTTTTCTGACATTATTATGAGCCGCAGCCTCCTGTGACACACACACACTAGCCAGTAGGCCTACCCAGTGGTGTTATACAGCTGAGATTACATATCCAGACATTGAATGTGTTTTAGTGTGTCAGATCAGATATTACTTCATGTTAACAGTAGGGTGGTAGAGGTAGAGCTAGGGGGTAACCTGTTTTACTTGGCTTGGCCACCCAAGCAAAGGGAACACACTTTTTCCAGGTTTGCTCGAATCTAATTCAGGGTGTAGATTCTAGAATAGAGTAGAATACAATAGAGACTGACTGAGTGCACAGTAGGGCAAAGCCTGAGAAAGATCTGGTTTCGTTTTTGTTTGTTGTTTCTTCATCCCTGCTCTTGTTTCACCATTGTGAGCTTACTGGAAGTGAGCTCTACTTTCCTGGGTGGCGGCGATGGCTTCCATTTCTAGGGCAGGATGGGGAAACTGGATTAGTTAGTCAGGCACTCGAGTAACAGGGGCCTTAGAGGGTCAGGACTCTTGACAAGGTTGACATGGTATGAGTAGACCCTAAACACTCACCTATTCACACACTCACACACCACAATACTAGCCCAGTCACCTGGTTCTGTTGTGGGCCCTGCCAGATTGTAAACCAACTCCTCTGTCGGTCTATTGTTGGTGAGACTGAACGACATGATGACACCACACGTCTCCACAGATAGAGTAACAGGAAAGGAACATATTTTGGGCTTACACTACAGTGTATAGCTCTGTTAGTCTTCTACATATAGGTGTGTGCATTCCTGTTGCTGGCTTTCAAGGAGGCCATTGCGGGGAAATGCCAACTGAACTCAACATTCTCTCTCTCTATGAGGTAGAATGTTTTTTTAAATTTAACTAGGCAAGACAGTTAATAATAAATTTGTATTTACAATGACGGCCTATTAACAGTGGGTTAACTGCCTTGTTCAGGGGCAGAACAACAGATTTGTGTCTTGTCAGCTCGGGAATTCGATCCAGCAAACTTTCAGTTACTGGCCCAACGCTCTAACCACTAGGCTACCTGCATCCCCAATAAATGCCATATCATCAGTCTAGTTTTATTAATGAGTACTGTATCACCAGTCTAGTTTTATTAATGAGTACTGTATCACCAGTCTAATTGTATTAATGAGTACTGTATCACCAGTCTAGTGTTATTAATGAGTACTGTATCACCAGTCTAGTTTTATTAATGAGTACTGTATCACCAGTCTAGTGTTATTAATGAGTACTGTATCACCAGTCTAGTTTTATTAATGAGTACTGTATCACCAGTCTAGTTTTATTAATGAGTACTGTATCACCAGTCTAGTGTTATTAATGAGTACTGTATCACCAGTCTAGTTTTATTAATGAGTACTGTATCACCAGTCTAGTTTTATTAATGAGTACTGTATCACCAGTCTAGTTTTATGATAATAAATGCCATATCATCAGTCTAGTTTTATTAATGAGTACTGTTTCACCAGTCTAGTGTTATTAATGAGTACTGTATCACCAGTCTAGTGTTATTAATGAGTACTGTATCACCAGTCTAGTGTTATTAATGAGTACTGTATCACCAGTCTAGTGTTATTAATGAGTACTGTATCACCAGTCTAGTTTTATGATAATAAATGCCATATCACCAGTCTAGTTTTATTAATGAGTACTGTATCACCAGTCTAGTGTTATTAATGAGTACTGTATCGCCAGTCTAGTGTTATTAATGAGTACTGTATCGCCAGTCTAGTTTTATTAATGAGTACTGTATCGCCAGTCTAGTTTTATTAATGAGTACTGTATCACCAGTCTAGTGTTATTAATGAGTACTGTATCACCAGTCTAGTGTTATTAATGAGTACTGTATCACCAGTCTAGTGTTAATGAGTACTGTATCACCAGTCTAGTGTTATTAATGAGTACTGTATCACCAGTCTAGTGTTATTAATGAGTACTGTATCACCAGTCTAGTGTTATTAATGAGTACTGTATCATCAGTCTAGTTTTATTAATGAGTACTGTATCACCAGTCTAGTGTTATTAATGAGTACTGTATCACCAGTCTAGTGTTATTAATGAGTACTGTATCACCAGTCTAGTGTTATTAATGAGTACTGTATCACCAGTCTAGTGTTATTAATGAGTACTGTATCACCAGTCTAGTTTTATGATAATAAATGCCATATCACCAGTCTAGTTTTATTAATGAGTACTGTATCACCAGTCTAGTGTTATTAATGAGTACTGTATCGCCAGTCTAGTGTTATTAATGAGTACTGTATCGCCAGTCTAGTTTTATTAATGAGTACTGTATCACCAGTCTAGTTTTATTAATCAGTACTGTATCACCAGTCTAGTTTTATTAATGAGTACTGTATCACCAGTCTAGTTTTATTAATCAGTACTGTATCACCAGTCTAGTGTTATTAATGAGTACTGTATCACCAGTCTAGTTTTATTAATCAGTACTGTATCACCAGTCTAGTTTTATTAATCAGTACTGTATCACCAGTCTAGTGTTATTAATGAGTACTGTATCACCAGTCTAGTTTTATTAATCAGTACTGTATCACCAGTCTAGTGTTATTAATGAGTACTGTATCACCAGTCTAGTTTTATTAATCAGTACTGTATCACCAGTCTAGTTTTATTAATCAGTACTGTATCACCAGTCTAGTGTTATTAATGAGTACTGTATCACCAGTCTAGTTTTGTTAATGAGTACCGTTTCACCAGTCTAGTGTTAATGAGTACTGTATCACCAGTCTAGTGTTATTAATGAGTACCGTATCACCAGTCTAGTATTATTAATGAGTACTGTATCACCAGGCTAGTTTTATTAATGAGTACTGTATCACCAGTCTAGTATTATTAATGAGTACTGTATCACCAGTCTAGTGTTATTAATGAGTACTGTATCACCAGGCTAGTTTTATTAATGAGTACTGTATCACCAGTCTAGTATTATTAATGAGTACTGTATCACCAGTCTAGTTTTGTTAATGAGTACCGTTTCACCAGTCTAGTGTTAATGAGTACTGTATCACCAGTCTAGTGTTATTAATGAGTACCGTATCACCAGTCTAGTATTATTAATGAGTACTGTATCACCAGGCTAGTTTTATTAATGAGTACTGTATCACCAGTCTAGTATTATTAATGAGTACTGTATCACCAGTCTAGTGTTATTAATGAGTACTGTATCACCAGGCTAGTTTTATTAATGAGTACTGTATCACCAGTCTAGTATTATTAATGAGTACTGTATCACCAGGCTAGTTTTATGATAATAAATGCATTATCATCAGTCTAGTTTTATGGTAATAAATACTGTATCACCAGTCTAGTTTATAAATGAATGCTGGTTCAGGTGCCGTGACCACCCACAGCAAGGCAACATATTCACCTCTGAGGAAAACCCCATCATCTGTTCCTGCTAGCCTACTGACAGTACCCTGAGTATAGTATCACTGGGCTGGGCTGTCTCTGCTTGCCTTCAGGGCTGACTGGACCGGATGCCAGGGTCATAGACTACTGAACATCTCATTCATTTACTGATGCCATTTACTTGGCTTGGCTGGGTCTTTCTGTGACTCTCTGTCCAGGCCAGGCAGTGCTCTAACTGGTGTCTAGGGGACCATGGGGTTTAGCTGGCTAATGGCTGTTTTTGACTCTGTTTTCCCACTAAAATAATAAAACACATTCAGGCTGCAGTCAGACTGAAGTTAAGTTCCAAATGTTGTGCACTACGTAGGGAATAGGGTTCTATTTAGGAGACACACAGACTGAGGTAAATGGATTACTAGAGGAAACCCGACAGACTGGAGTAGGAATGCAAAGAGTCTGTACATAACGAGTCGCCAAGACATTGTCAACACCACACCGTCTGGTCAGTTTGTGGCTTTCTTTATACGTCTCTAGCTTCTCCTGGCCGACTTCGAGAGGAAGTGTCCCCCCTTAGCTCAACTTCACCCGGTGCTTGTTGCGTAACGCGGGAATGGAATGGCTTGCTTTTGGAGAGGTAGAAGAAAGGGCGTTACTTCTTGCTTTTGGAGAGGTAGAAGAAAGGGTGTTACTTCTTGCTTTTGGAGACCCTTTTGTGGTATATGACATTATCAGTGGGTCGTACGTGCTTAATGTAAGTCTTACAAGTCATTATAACCATGTAATGCATTACACCTGGAGGCATTCAGGTTGACCTATTCCATTCAGGTTGACCTATTCCATTCAGTTAGACCTATTCCATTCAGGTTGACCTATTCCATTCAGTTAGACCTATTCCATTCAGGTTGACCTATTCCATTCAGGTTGACCTATTCCATTCAGTTAGACCTATTCCATTCAGTTAGACCTATTCCATTCAGTTAGACCTATTCCATTCAGGTTGACCTATTCCATTCAGGTTGACCTATTCCATTCAGTTAGACCTATTCCATTCAGTTAGACCTATTCCATTCAGTTAGACCTATTCCATTCAGGTTGACCTATTCCATTCAGGTTGACCTATTCCATTCAGTTAGACCTATTCCATTCAGTTAGACCTATTCCATTCAGGTTGACCTATTCCATTCAGGTTGACCTATTCCATGCAGGTTGACCTATTCCATTCAGTTAGACCTATTCCATTCAGTTAGACCTATTCCATTCAGGTTGACCTATTCCATTCAGGTTGACCTATTCCATTCAGTTAGACCTATTCCATTCAGTTAGACCTATTCCATTCAGTTAGACCTATTCCATTCAGGTTGACCTATTCCATTCAGGTTGACCTATTCCATTCAGTTAGACCTATTCCATTCAGGTAGACCTATTCCATTCAGGTTGACCTATTCCATTCAGGTTGACCTATTCCATTCAGGTTGACCTATTCCATTCAGTTAGACCTATTCCATTCAGTTAGACCTATTCCATTCAGGTTGACCTATTCCATTCAGGTTGACCTATTCCATTCAGGTTGACCTATTCCATTCAGTTAGACCTATTCCATTCAGGTTGACCTACTTGTCATTGGACGCAGTAACATATCACACATCCCATATTAAGGACAATTATTTCCTCATTGTTTGTTTCAGGCTAGCAGTATGTATAACTATCTTAATGTTATCATCATGGGTTGATACCTGATACCCAACCCTATGTTTGGTAAGACAGTTATTACTGTTTATTATCATGAATACTGCTTTTAGCTTAGTCAACCCTAATTCCAAAATACGTACATATGCATATGGGTTCATTGAAGCATATATTCCAGTTTCTATGAATCATTGATTATTCCACGAGGACTCTGGGAAATGATTCATATATATTCTGGTGTTTGTTTCCACAGAAAGAAGGAAGAAGCCTTTAATATTCTGGATGTTTTTATTAGTGACCATCTGTCCGGAGGTCAGGTTACCAATAGAAACAGATTGCTTTGCTCACTGGAACACAGTAGGGTTCCATAAACTGCTTTTATTGCTTACTCAATTCTCTGTTAATTCCACCCCTTAAAAGGATTGGCTTTGAAACTCAACATTCATTATTTCTTAACCTTTCGTTTACGTTCTGAACCTTTTCCTCAATAGACCTTTTCATGGTGGTGTCATTTTTCATTGGGAGTACCACTACCCCTTCCCTTGGAACCCTGTCAGTAGCCATGGACCATATTAATATTCTTCAATCACACCACTGTGTGTTTCTGGGTCTGGGTAAAGGAGGCTACAATTAAAGGACAGGAAGGATTTTGCAAGAGTTTTGGCAGAGAGGGAGACAGCACATATTATGCTTGTCTCAATTTTCCTGTTTTTTTGGTCTGTCTTTGTTTTTAGGTTGGTAGGGAGGAGGCCGTAACCTAAATCCATGAATGGGGGATCTAGCTATGTTAAGTCAGAGACTCGGCAGGACACTCCTTTCCTGGCATGGTGGTGAAGCCAACAAAACCTAATTCCCCAGGCACAACTTTGTTTGCATGTGTGTTCCCGAAACAAATGTATAGGCACAGACGTCAATTCAACATTTATTCATTGAAATGACGTGGAAACAACTTTGATTCAATCAGTGTGAATCAGGCTGCATAGTACTGAGGGCATTCCTATCTTTTTATTTACCATTATTTAACTAGGCAAGTCAGTTAAAGAATAAATTCTTATTTTCAATGACAGCCTAGGAACAGTGGGTTAACTGTCTGTTCAGGGGCAGAATGACAGATTTGTACCTTGTTAGCTCGGGGATATGAACTTGCAACCTTTCGGTAACTAGTCCAACGCTCTAACCACTAGCCTACCCTGCCGCCCCATCTTGAGCTGGTTAAAACCATATTTCATTGTGGGTGGTGACTGATACAGATATCCACTTTGTAATGAAAAGGTGGCACTGTAGCAACAACTGCATTAACTAGGTATTTTGATAGTAAAGAGAGTGGGTAGCTTATGTTGTTTTGTCTATCTTATGCTTAAATGGTGAACTTGATCCGACCTGGAAATGGAAATGGTTGTGTACCTGGTTGATACCTGGTTGAATACTTGGATCAGTGTCTGGATAAAGATACCAGGTGTGTGTACCTGGTAACCCTGGTCAGGCCTGTTAAGTATTGTCCCAGTTTCTTGTTTTCCTCGTTGGAGTGTTGTGAGTTGGAGTGTCCGCTGCCTTTAGCTTCCCTTAACTCCAGGATCCACCCCAGATGGTTCTGTTCTGTGACGCAATAAGCTCATGAACCATTTCTTTACTAAGTACAGTATGCTGTTTATATTACCAAATAGGGAAAATATGTTTTCAGTATGGCGCAATCATACCAGAGTTTATAAGTTCACAAGCCAACCCCATTTGTCTACGTCTCACAGATGTGTAATGTTTCTTTTCGATAACCTCCAGGTCAGCTGGGTTTCCTCCAGAAGTTAGAGACAAAAGACATGCACTGGCTTGCTGTGTTCCACAGAAAAATCTCTGATTCTCCATGCATTACAATCAGAGGCTGTATCTCTCTGCGTGAGGAAAAAGACAGACATATTTGTCTTTTAAGAATGGCAATAGGAGTATATGAACTAATTAAAAGGCTGTGCATTGCAAAAAAAACAGAAAATCTTCTCACAATCTTTTGATAGTAATGATTACATTTGCTATTCCACGTTGTTGCTTGTCATTATTTGGGTCGTTCCAGTAATTCAGTGCCTTTTTAGAAGTGTAACTTGATTAGTGGGTTGAAATCTTCCTAGAAGTGACACAGGGTTGACGGAGGGACATGTCAAAATGCTGCATTTTGGCCCTTTAGGAAGCCTTGATTCAAATAAAAAAAATCAGATTTATTGACTTCTCAATGTGGTCTCTATTAAAAATGAACTTAATTTATTATAACAGGCTTTTAAAATGCAATATTGGTGCACAATATCTACTTAAAATATCAAAGGGACGCAAAAGGAACTATTTTCGTGGAACGACCCATTAACTGTTTGGTTCCTCTTTACACCCCCCTGAGTTGCTCTCTATTCTCATCCACACAAAAAATTATTGGATGCTAGTATTTTATCTTTACTGTTATGAGCATACGCTGAAAGCAAGGTGAACCATTCCTTGATTGAAATGTAAATATTACCTTTTTTTTTAAAGTGGCAGTGACCATGAAAGCTACGTTTCAACTTGCAGTGGCATGCATTTTCAGTGCATAGTTCTTCGAATGAATCACCCCAGATTGTATGGATATCTCGCTCTTAGATCACGAACATATCTTGGCCGCAGATCACTCATAGATATCGCTCAGGTGTCAAACTCATTCCATGGAGGGCCATGTGTCTGCAGGTTTTCACTCCACCCTTGTACTTGATTGATCAGTTAAGGTCACTGATTAGGTAGGAACTCTCCTCACTTGGTTGTCTAGGTCTTAAAATGAAAAGGAAAAAAGGAAAACCCATGGAATGAGTTTGACACGACCCCTGCTCTATCAGATCACTCACCCATGTTTCTCTCGCTCTTCTGTGCAGGTGGTTCGGGCGCGTCTGCAGGAGCGTGGTGTGGTGGTCCGGGATGTGAAGCTGAACGGTTCAGCAGCCAGCTATGTGCTCCACCAGGACACCGGCCTGGGCTACAAGGACCTGGACCTTATCTTTGGCCTAAACCTGACTGATGACAAGACCTTTCGTGTGGTCAAAGATGTGGTCCTGGACAGCCTGGTGGACTTCCTACCTCCGGGGCTCAGCCGTGTCTCGCCCATGACCCTCAAAGAGGCCTACGTCCAGAAGCTGGTGAAGGTGTGCAACGACACAGACCGCTGGAGCCTGATCTCCCTCTCCAACAACACGGGGAAGAACGTGGAGCTGAAGTTTGTGGACTCTCTGCGGAGGCAGTTTGAGTTCAGCGTGGACTCGTTCCAGATTGGTCTGGACTCACTGCTGCTGTTCGATCGCTGCTCAGAGACGGCCATGTCCATGTCTGAGAGCTTCCACCCCACCGTGGTCGGAGAGAGCATGTACGGGGACTTCCAGGAGGCCCTTGGACACCTCCGCACCAGGACCATAGCCACGCACAGCCCTGAGGAGATCCGGGGCGGAGGACTGCTGAAGTACTGCCACCTGCTAGTGCGGGGGTTTAAACCGGACTCAGAGGCTCATATGAAGCTGCTGCAACGCTACATGTGCTCTCGTTTCTTCATCGACTTCCCGGACATTGGCGAGCAGCAGCGTAAGCTGGAAGCGTATCTCCAGAACCACTTCAACGGCATGGAGGACAAGCGCTATGACTGCCTGGTGACGCTGCGGCATGTGGTGGACGAGAGCACCGTGTGCCTGATGGGCCATGAGCGCCGCCAGACGCTGGCACTGATCTCGGCGCTGGCGCTACGGGCCATGGCAGAGCAGAACGCCATCCCGGCCCTGGCTAATATCACCTGTTACTACCAGCCGGCGCCTTACGTCAGGGACGTCAACTTCAGTAACTACTACATAGCGCGGGTCCAGTCGCCCATGGGTAACTCTTATAGTAACTCTTACCACAGAACATGGCTTCCATGCAGCTGAGTGATGTGGATCTGTGTAAGAGGACTGTGTTGTATGTTGTGTTTTTTAAGCTTCTAGTTTCTCTGTTTTAGTCTCAAATGGTACCCTATTCCCTATATAGTGCAGTACTTTACATGACCAGGAAACTATATAGGGAATAGGGTGCCATTTGAGACACACCTCTGTCTCATGGTAACGTGAGCTGAGCAGTTTGATAGAGTGCTTTGCTCAGTCCACCTGTAGCAAAATGGCTTCTTGTGGGAGACTTGAGGACAAAGTCCAATGAGGACCAAAAAAAAGGAAACATTTGTATTGAATTGTATCTTTTTGCCAAATCTTCAACTGCAACCATTCCCACTAAGTTATATCAATGAATACTGCTGTAAATCTGATTTGAGACATTGTTATGATGTTTTGTTAGCTTTTTTTCTGAAGCATTGGCTTCTTTGTTATATGTATGGTGAAGACTGGTGGTCTATTTTGATGTGTGGAAAACGGTTGAAATGTGATGGAATAACTTTTCAGCTTCCCAGTCGCGATGGACTTTAAGTGTATTTGGATCCATAAAAGGAAATATCAGAAACCAGAAATCTGAATTCTGTTCTGACTGTGGTTTCAACTGATCTTTTCATTTGAAGATGTAAAGGACCAAATAATACAATTTTTGTGTAGCGTGAAGAAAACAAAACAGACTTTTGTGATTCTAAGTGCCTGAAATACCAACCGACATCTTAAAGTAGTTTACTTTGTAAATGAAATAACTGTTTTTGGATATTTTTCACCCAGGTTACTGTACATTTCTCAATCCAGGGTCAGGGTATTTCTTTTTCAAATAATAAAAAAAGATACAAAATGGAAACATTGGTGTTATCTCCTTCTTCCTCTATCTACGTATCTAATAGGTTACAGATCGTCCCTTTCGAATGAGAAGACAGACACAGACATGCAGGGAAAGCAGATGAAAGGGTCTGTCTCTGTACGACTTAGCAGAGGCATTAAAGGTGCAATCTGCTAAATGTATAGCTGTTTAATTGTCATTTCAATTAATGGTATACCCACTGACATACCCCATCCCTCAGCTTAAAAGTATTTTAGGGTGGCTGTTTTTTGAAACACAAATTAGCTGTGGCTTTAAATCTGCTTAAGTCTCCTCTCTCTCCTACTGTATCATGCACTGTGGGCATCCCTTTAATAGAAATATAATCTATTCTTTCCATTTCTATGATCTCATCAGTCTGACACCAAGGCCCTAAGACACACAAACACTTCCTTGTTCTGTTCTGTTCCCACCCCCTCAACGTTAACATGGGAAACTGAATCCCCTCTGCCCTCGTAGCCATCCATACATTAGTTACGCCTGCATGTCGTCCATAATGTCTCATGAGGGGTTTCCTGTATCATTGGAAAGAGGGGTGAAAAGAGATGGCTGTTGCCTGTCTTGTATGAGTTGTATTCTGTGTGTTTTGGCTGAGCAGGCAGCTGAGGGCCAGGCTGTCAGATTGAGAAGTTTGAGGTATTATTGTATTGCATTGCATGCCTTTTGGGGACTAGGCTCGTTTATCTTACAGGATTGTTATGCATTACTCGTCACTGAATACTCTTACCATGTCTCCCTGGTCCTACATCTGTTTGTTCTGTCTTGCCATTGGCCAGAAAGGAGTTGGCTATACAACACAAACAGATCTGGGAACAGGCTCGGGCTCTATTCAATCCACATCACGGAAGTTCAGTTTTACAGCATGATTTCAATTTAAAGACAATGCGCCGATATATCGGAGACTGCATTCACGTTAAACACGGCAAATGCCTGATCAATCGGAAATGACCGTACATTTCTATCCCGGAGTCTGTAACGCTTCAGCCCTAGTCTTTCTCTGAACTTTGACCCTGGTGGGTTCTGCATGTCTGAGCCCTGGGGATTTGTAACATCAGGCAGTGGAGTGTAGAACAGACACCCCTGATAGAAATTGAACACAGGGAATTTGGCCTGTTATTAGAACAGTTAACTGAGAAAAACACTGCAAGTGACAAATGAGTTCTTTATAAAACGTTCATTTGAGAGGAAAAGAGTCTGTCATCGGGATGAAAATGTGAGGAGGAAACTCTCCCTCTCTGGAATAGAGCTGTCAGAGCTGTTGGTTCCTTTATCCCGTACAGAGAAGGCAGGAGAAAGAGAACATGGAGACAAGTAGGAACACCCTTGGAGCTTTCCCCTGGAAGAAACACACACACACTCCTGCACTGAGACACTGACACACGGGTTGTCGTCGTCTCACTGCTTTTTTAACTAACTAACCATTTCTTTCTGTGCTTGGTACACCAGACCTCATGACTCACCCACAGAGCTGGGTGTGTTTGTGTGTGCATTAGTATTGGTATTTTATTAAGATCTATTATAGGGCTGTAATAAAAAGGGTACACTATATAGTGCTTTTGGAACTTTTGGGGTGTCATTTGGGACATAACCAGAGTCCCCAGTAGTCTTGAACATCTCTACCTCAGCAGGAACAGCTTCTGCTCATCTCCTCCTGTCTTCTGTGGGCTGCGTGGGTGGGCTGCCCTCTATTACACACAGCCATGAGGGTAGGCACGTTTCTCTGTCTCCCACCACAGACTGTACAGCCTAATTTGACCCACTATCATATTTTCCTCACTGAGTCATCTGCTGTGGATGCCAAGCCCACTGTCCTCACTGTGTGTGTGTGTGTGTGTGGTGTGCATGTGTGCGTGTGTCTGCTTTTCTGTCTGGGTCAGGCTGATAGGATCGAAGGAATATTGGTTTAGAACTTCTTCTATGTGTGTGTGTGTGTGTGTGTGTGTGTGTGTGTGTGTCTGATTGTCTGATTGTCTGTCTGGGTCAGGCTGATAGGATCTTAGGAATATTTGCTGGCTGTTTAGAGCCTCTTCAGTGTGTGTGTGAGTGTGTGTGTGCACATGTTTTTGAGCTGGGGTAGGGAAGAGGTCCATCAGGGGTGCCCCAGAGGATAAACACTGTCTCCACAGTAACAAGCCTCACATCACCACACCAACCCCCAACTGTCCTGCACTGGTGGTCGCTGCGGAAACCAGGATATACATAAATAAACAACACATTTCTAAATAAAGTGGCTGAATTTGGTCTGAAGAGGACCAAAAATAATCTTGTGATACACTGAGGGCCAAGGACAAAATTAGTTAGTAGTGTATTAGCCTGGAATCCAAACTAAGTATCGTTCTCTTTCAGTATTGTTTCAGAGAAATGTACAGTTTGGACTCCAGACTAGTAATGTATATATGGGATTTTTCTTTATCATGACATACTTGAGATATATTGTTTATTTCCTGAGATATTGTCAAGGATTTCCTCCTCTTCTTCCGAAGAGGAGAGGCGAAAAGGATCAGAGGACCAATATGCGGCGTGGTAAGTGTCCATGGTTCATTTAATACGTAAACATGAACAACTGATTACAAAAAAACAAGAAACGTGTGAAACCCTAAACAGCCCTATCTGGTGCAACACACAGAGACAGGAACAATCACCCACAAAGACACAGTGAAACCCAGGCTACCTAAGTATGATTCTCAATCAGAGACAACTAATGACACCTGCCTCTGATTGAGAACCATACTAGGCCGAAACATAGAAATACCTAAATTATAGAAAAACAAACATAGACTGCCCACCCAACTCACGCCCTGACCATACTAAATAAATACAAAACAAAGGAAATAAAGGTCAGAACGTGACAGATATATCTTTCCTGATGTGTCCGAGAAGAAACCAAAGCCTGGAGTAGTGAAGGGTATGGAGATTCCACCATCCACACACCTTCACAAGCAGCATGGTGAGCTAGAAAGAAGAAAAGTCAAATAGGGTGAAGGAGGAAAAGAGAAGGAAAGGAGAAGTGATTACAATGTGAGGAGGGACATCGGCAAATTAGAAGGCAAGCCAAAGACAGCTGTGCTTTTATATCAAGCTTGGTAGCCAACATCATGTACATGAAATACAAACAGTGTCGTAAAAGAACTAAGTATAACAAAAATGCCCCAATCAAGAAGTTATCAAACCAAATAAATACCCTAATTCAAGATGCAGTGAATTAATGGGTGCAAGCAGATTGATAGTTATTTCAATCTTTATGGTGTAGAATGGAGGAAGTGGTGCTGGAGGTTCTCCTATAAACTATGTTATTTACACTGCATGGCCTGGATCCCAAATGGCACTATATTCTCTATTTAAGTGCACTACTTTTGACCATGGCCCATAGGGCATAGGTTGCCATTTGGGATGCAAACATGGTGATGCTCCATCATCATGCAGGCAGATTACAGGAGCTGCAGAGCAGAACTTCTATTTGTAGACACTGGGGCATTCATAGTGGCTGCTGCCTTGTTGATGGTGTTTATTAGTTGCCTTGAGAGGCACTGCTAAGACTGGTCCCAGATCTGTTTGTGCTGTATCAGTAGCGGTGTGTGGGGAAGCCAAATCAGGGGGAAAAATACATACAGTATCTTATGCATTCTAAATTACCACCCATTTGAAAAAGGAAAATGCAATAAATATTTACTTTACTGTAGATTGGTCATAGATAGAAGGCCGGGTTGTCCAGCATGGATCTCTTGTCCTCTGAAGAATGTCTAGTGGTGAACTGGAGCGTGGTAGAATGGATACTCTGTCCGTCCTCTCCTAGCCCACGTTTACAGCTGCTGTTGCTAACGCAACGGCTAGGAGACATCACTTCTTTAGTGAATAAGAGTTCAAAGTTCATACCAAGTTGCCATACTTCAAGCTCATGCTATATTCTGGCTGGTATAGTCGAAATTCATCCTATCAGCGTGTTGATCGTCATCTTCACATTGAAATTCGATGCTAATTTCGTTAGGTTCTTGTCGTTCAACCAGAGCTCACGCCGATGCTGGCTTAGTTTTGTATTAGATCTTTGTCCTTTCAACGTGGGGACCGCAAGTCCTCACATCCTTGGAACAGAAAGTTGGATTTTCGTCAACGGGTTTATATCGGGGTGAAGAGAAGGGCGTGTTTCATAGTTTAAAACCAATGTATGTTCACTTGGGCGGGGCCTCTGAGTGAGCAGAGTTTCTCTATACCAAACCGTGCTCTCATTTAAGAAGCTAAAATTACATTTAATCTTTTCACAAATAGTTTCATATTTAAACATTTAAATAACACAACAATTGCATGTGAATCTGATTCAAACTGAACCAAGGTTCAGTTTATGGCATCCTGTCATTAGTAGTAATGTCCCAAACAAAAGCTGATCTGAGATCATGTTCATTAAGTACCAAAGCATATTTTCAATTGGTTGGATTATCGAAATATGGTTCCGTTTCCAACCTTTTGATGTTACCAGACTCTCTATGTTACAAAGGCTTTACAAGAGTCAACACTATAAAGTAGAGAGAGCGAAAAGGGGAAAGGTATTTATGGGGGTCATAAACCTCCCCCAACAGACCAACGTCATGACACTCGCCACCGGAGGACAACGACACAACGAGATGCAACAATTCAACTTTTTTCTGTCAATGATGTTTGACTTTTGATGTGATGGGATTCATGTAAAACCATATACAAACTTCCCTAGACACTATCATGGCAGGCCAAATGCTAGCTGGCTTCCATTGCATTCAATGCTACGGCTGGCAACAATGTCACTGTTCTTTTGACCAGACAGCATCACATAGATGGGTTACACATAAGTGAGATACATTCAGCTTCTTGCAAACTGAAGGAAATGTATGGAACACAGAGATGAAAGATACAAAATCATGTTTTTTTCTTGGTCCATTTTTGGGGGAAGCATGTCTTCCTTTGGCATCCATGAATACACGTCACTGTGCTGTATAGCTAACACGCAAGCATAGGTGTTGGCAGACAGTACAAACAGATCTGGGACCAGGTTAGGTTGCCTCCATAAATTGGATGAAATCCTTACTTAGCCAACATAAGGTTCGCTGTGACCACACTCTATGAAGGAGTCAAGTTTGTCACCACTCTAGTTAAACTCTCTTTCATTCAAATAGCCTATTGGGTCCAATGTGTGTGTAGTCATTAGAAATTTCCCAAAGAGAACTTTTTCAACCTCTGACCTTCTTCACTATGTCCTTGGCTGAACATGCTGTACCACCGGTTTATCCATATTTTGCTCTTCGGGGGAGACGTTAGCTAACCTGCATATTATGACTGGCATCATAGATACTCCACAGAGCCCTTCTCTGTGTTCTCATGACCAATATGGGTGGAAATGGAACGTTCCCTGAATCTTATCCTGTTGAAACATTCCCAGACTGAAAAATAATGAACACAGTTCTTAGGAGAGACAACCAGACCATACGACAGGGTGGAGTCTGTAAACAAAGAACGAAGCACATTCGGAGTGTGTCAGACAACGTCCAAAATGGCACCCTATTCCCAACATAGTGCACTACTTTTGACCAGAGTACTATGGGCTCTGGTCAAAAAAAGTGCATTATGTAGGGAATATAGTTCCATTTTGGATTTATCCACAGACAATTTTAGAAATGTCCACTGTAAATGGAAATGTCTTGAACTGGACAAAAGGTATTTTTATATTGGATGGTGAGAGGTGGAGGTGAAACACTCATACGCACACACAGATACACAGGCACGTGACACACAAATAGCACTGTTACCGTGTGATGTCATCACAGCATCAAAAGGCTAAAACTAATGTTATTACAACAACCATTGAAGAACATCTGCTTGGGCCTAAACACCAGCTTGCTTTCATTTAGTTTTGAGACGGGATAGGCGAGGGGGGAAGGTGAGGGGGGTTAGACGAGCAGCCCACAAGGAGAGGGGTCTCTGCCCCATCCAGCCTGCTTCCTGTCAGCCACAGTAAACACTGGTCTTCTGAAAGGTGGCACTGTTTGTCCCCCCTGAAACCCCTTCCTCATCAATATTAATGTCCACTGTAGTGAATGGCGCCACCGACTGTTAACAGGCTTCTCCCTCTCAACAGGGCAAGATACTCCACCACCCCTGGCAGAGCGCACACACACACACACACACACACACACACACACACACACACACAGGAAAGGAAATCAGACTGATCTTTGGGAACTCTTCTGCCCTGATACTGTGGATCTGCCTGGGCATGTGGAGTTCCTTACTCTAGGCCTGCTGTGCATATGGATCGGTTTAGACTTATGGAGCCAGACTGCTGGCTGGCAAACAGAATGTCTTCTGGCTCAAGGGAGCGCTTAGGGTGGCTTGGCTTCCATTTATGCTTTATCACTACAGGTAAATTATAAAAGGAGCAGATGTTTAATCACCTACTACATGAGGTGTGAATGTACAGTTGAAGTCGGAAGTTTACATACACTTAGGTTGGAGTAACTAAAAATCATTTTTCAATCCTTCCACAAATGTCTTGTTAACAAACTATAGTTTTGGCAAGTCGGTTTGGACACCTACTTTGTGCATGACACAAGTAATTCGTTTACAGACAGATTATTTCACTTATAATTCACTGTATCACAATTTCAGTGGGTCAGAAGTTTACATACATTAAGTTGACTGTGCATTTAAACAGCTTCCAACAAATTCCAGAAAATGATGTCATGGCTTTAGAAGCTTCTGGTAGGCTAATTGACATAATTTGAGTCAATTGGAGGTGTACCTGTGGATGTATTTCAAGGCCTACCTTCAAACTCAGTATCTCTTTGCTTGACATCATGGGAAAAATCAAAAGAAATCAGCCAAGACCTCAGAAAAAAATTGTGGACCTCCACAAGTCTGGTTCATCCTTGGGAGCAATATTCAAATGCCTGAAGGTACCACGTTCATCTGTACAAACAATAGTATGCACGTATAAACATCATGGGACCACGCAGCCGTCATACTGCTCAGAAAGGAGACACATTCTGTCTCCTAGAGATTAATGTACTTTGGTTCGAAAAGGGCAAATCAATCCCAGAACAACAGCAAAGGACCACGTGATGCTGGAAGAAACAGGTACAAAAGTACCTATATCCACAGTAAAAACGAGTCCCGTATCAACAAAACCTGAAAGGCCGCTCAGCAAGGAAGAAGCCACTGCTCCAAAACCACCATAAAAAGCCAGGCTACGGTTTGCAACTGCACATGGGGACAAAGATCGTACTTTTTAGAGAAATGTCCTCTGGTCTGATGAAACAAAAACAGAACTGTTTGGCAATAATGACCATCGTTATGTTTAGAGGAAAAAGGGGGAGGCTTGCAATCCGAAGAACACCATCCCAACCGTGAAGCACGGGGGTGGCAGCATCATGTTGTGGGGGTGCTTTGCTGCAGGAGGGACTGGTACACTTCACAAAATTGATGGCATCATGAGGAGGAAAATTATGTGGACATATTGAAGCAACATCACAAGACATCAGTCAGGAAGTTAAAGCTTGGTCGCAAATGGGTCTTCCAAATGGGCAATGACCCCAAGCATACTTCCAAAGTTGTGGCAAAATGGCTTAAGGACAACAAAGTCAAGGTATTGGAGTGGCCATCACAAAGCCCTGACCTCAATCCTATAGAAAATTTGTGGGCAGAACTGAAAAAGCGTGTGGAGCAAGGAGTTCTATAAACCTGACTCAGTTATAGCAGCTCTGTCAGGAGGAATGGGCCAAAATTCACCCAACTTATTGTGGGAAACTTGTGGAAGGCTACCTAAAACATTTGACCGAAGTTAAACAATTGAAAGGCAATGCTACCAAATACTCATTGAGTGTATGTAAACTTCTGACCCACTGGGAATGTGATGAAAGAAATACGAGTTGATAAAAATAATTTTGTCTTCTACTATTCTGACATTTCACATTCTTAAAATAAAGTGGTTATCCTAGCTGACCTAAAACAGAATTCTTACTAAG
This sequence comes from Oncorhynchus kisutch, assembly GCF_002021735.2. Classification (NCBI taxonomy): domain Eukaryota; kingdom Metazoa; phylum Chordata; class Actinopteri; order Salmoniformes; family Salmonidae; genus Oncorhynchus; species Oncorhynchus kisutch. The sequence continues at coordinate 26,640,763 of NC_034190.2, forward strand.
ATTAAATGTCAAGAATTGTCAAAAACTGAGTTTAAATGTATTTGGCTAAGGTGTATGTAAACCTACGACTTCAACTGTAGCGCTTGAAGAATCTGCACCCGTAAAACTTTCACCTAAAGTATATCATAATTGATTGATTGCAAACTTCATCATTCCTCCTTCACCTGGTCATCCCCTGCTTGACAAATTAAACAGGCTGTGTTATGTAACACAATTATCTAATAGCATAACATATAGGATATGACTTCTCCCTCCCCTGCCCTCCTTGCAGGCCCTTATTCCAGGAGGCCTATCTTATACATCTCCCTCCCCTCCCCTGCCCTGCCCTATCATACACAGTAGAAAAAATATCTATCCTATACCTCTGAATAAATCCTCCACAGTCATCTGCACATCTGCTGGAGGACTGCGTTGAGGCGTGAACAAACTATCCCACATCTGGAAGCCACAATGTGAAAGCTGGACAGGCTGGCCCGGGGCTGGGCAGGGTTGGACGGCGAGGAGCATACCTCTTTGTTCCAAGAAGACCATAGGTCAGTAAGTCAACTAAATATATATGGAACATATTTGGGAGAACTAATGTTAAACATAACTTTCCACATTTTGGTATAAAAGGTTTTCACCCTCTCCTCTACATAGCTACAGGTGGTTGGAAATGAAAAATGTTGTCTTTTGGGTCATACAGTGCATTCGGAAAATATTCAAACCGCTTCCCTTTTTCCACATTTTGTAATGTTACAGCCATTCTTCTAAAATGGATTAAAACACACAGCAATCTACCCCATAATTACAAAGTGAAAACAGGTTTTTAGAAATGTTTGCAAATGTATTAAAAATAAATTCAGAAATACCTTAACTTCTTGTGACTTTCAAAATTGATCCCAGGTGCATCCTGTTTCCATTAGATGTTTCTACAACTTGATTGGAGTCCACCTGTGGTAAATTCAATTGATTGGACATGATTTGGGAAGGCAAACAGTTGACAGTGCACGTTAGAGCAAAAACCAAGTCATGAGGTCGAAGGAATTGTCCATACAGCTCCGAGACAGGATTGTGTTGAGGCACAGTTCTGGGGAAGGGTACCAAACATTTCTGCAGCATTGAAGATCCCCCAAGAACAGAGTGGCCTCCATCATTCTTAAATGGAAGAAGTTTGGAACCACCAAGACTCTTCCTGGAGCTGGCCACCCGGCCAAACTGAGCAATCGAGGGAGAAGGGCCTTGGTCAGGGAGGTGACCCAAGAACCCAATGGTCACTCTGACAGAACCCTAGAGTTCCTCTGTGGATATGAGAGAACCTTCCAGAAGGACAGCCAATCACTCCACCGATCAGGCCTTTATGTTAGAGTGGCCAGACAGAAGCCACTCCTCAGTAAAAGTCACATGACAGCCCTCTTGGAGTGCCTAAAGACTCTCAGACCATGAGAAACACGATTCTCTGGTGTGATGAAACAAAGTTTGAACTCTTTGGCCTGAGTGTGAGACATGGTGAGGTTGAACCTTGTTACAGAGAAGAGACCAGACAAGGAATCAGTGGTTAAGGATAAACATAATACTTTACTGAGAAACGATAACGGAAGGATCACAGTAACACTGGGAAAACAATAAACATTAAGTTTCGAAAACTCACTCAGGAGACAAATGCACAAGGCACATAATTCAAGCTTCAGCAAAGGACAACAGAAAACACACCACTTTTAACAGGGAAATCATAATGAGTAAATAGAACACACCTGAGTGTCGTTAATGTCTCTAGGACGGTCTCTGCCACCATCTGGTGACAGTTGAAATCCTGACAGAATTGCAAGTGTCAGGTCTGGAAACCTGGCACCATCCCTATGGTGAAGCATGGTGATGGCAGCATCATGCTGTGGGGATGTTTTTCAGCTGGAGGGACTGGGAGACTCATCAGGATCGAGGCAAAGATGAACAGGGCAAATTACAGAGAGATCCTTAATGAAAACCTGCTCCAGAGCACTCAGGACCTCAGACTGGGGTGAAGTTTCACAATGACCCACAGCCAAGACAAGCAGGAGTGGCTTCGGGACTCTGAATGTCCTTGATTGGCCAAGTTAGAGCTGATCGAACATCTTATATCATACTTACCAGTTTGGAAACATTACCAAACTTTACCTAAATGGCCTGGATTTAATCCTGGATTACTTAACTAAATCATATTGGGAAAAACAAAATCGGTTTCCAATGTCATCATATATCAATATCAATGTATTATTGTTGCATTCATACCCCTACAGCAGCCTACCAGCAAGGGAGAGTGGTGTATGTTGAGTAATGTTTTACATTCAGTAACACTATGGGAAATATAGTATTATTTCTAACAAAGATATCTACATATACTTCAGGATGTTGTATATCCCTTGAAATATTCAGAATTCATGTAAACATTACAGTTTTGAAAGCATAACTTGTTCAAAGTGGTCTCTTGGCACAACTTACCTCAAACGTCTGTACTGAATGAAATATGAATGTTTCCATCACATTTTTTAAACTCTACGGATAGTTTTGTCACAATAACTGTGGCTTTAAAGAGCAAATTGGGTGGTTGAAGCTCATTTACTGCATTTCTATACAATAAAAATGTTTTAATTTGGGCAAGGCGTCCCGCTAGCAGGACAACTTCTGGTGAAACTGGGGGGGGGGCGTATTTCAAATAAATAATCATAAGAATTATGGATATTAAACATTTAGGTACATACAAGTGTCTTATATCAGTCAAAAGCTTAAATTCTTGTTACTCTAACGGCACTGTCCGATTTACAGTTGCCATTACAGGGAAAGAATGCTATGCGATTGTTTGAGGACGGCGCCCCACATTAAAATATTTTCCCACCGGCACAGGTTTCATAAATTCACAAATAGTGATTAAATATTCACTTACTTTTTGAAAATCTTTGTCTGATTTGTCATCCAAAGGGTCCCAGCTATTACATGTAGTGTAGTTTTGTTAGATAAAATCCTTTTTTATATCCCAAAGTCTGTTTAGTTGGCGCCATCAATTTGAGTAATACACTTGTTCAACATGCAGAGAAAGGGATCCGAATATCTACCGCTACACTTTGTTTCAACAAGTCAAAATACGTTTCTATTGACTCCTCAGATACCCTAAAATGTAATCAAACTAAAATATTTCTTAAGGAAAGAGTACGTAGGAAAATTCTTTTAGCAGGTGTGTCTTGTCTTCATCGCGCGCCCAAACACGAATTTCCAAGACTGTGTCCTTCTAGTAAAACTCATATTTCTTATTCATTTTGGAAGTTACAAGCCTGAAACCTTGACCATAGACTGCTGACGCCCAGTGGAAGTCATAGTAATTTCATCCTGGGAGCTAGAATTGAGTATGCCTTCATACTTGCCATTGGAAGAGCATGGTCTCTCAAAAAAATAAAGATTCTGGTTGGTTTTTCATGGATTTTCTCCTACCATATCTATTGTGTTATAGGCTCCTACATTATTTTAACATTTCTACAAACTTCAAAGTGTTTCTTTCCCAATGGTACCAATTATATGCATATCGTGGCTTCAGGGCCTGAGTAACAGGCAATTTACTTTGGGCACGTCAGTCAGAAGGAAATTGAGAAACAGGACCCGAGCCCAAAGTTAAAATGCTATTTGGATAACAGCAAAAACAAGCAAAAATTACACCAACCATTATCACCTTGGCTGCTGTAGGTTCACTCACCTCAGTCGATCTACAAACTCATAGCATATTAGCTATACAATTGTCTTCACATGTAGCTACGGCCACGCACACAGCTACAAGGATGTGCTTTCATGCTTGGTTTAGGATCTCATATTGAAGCTATAGAGACCCCAATAATTAATTGTGTGTATGGTTTCCTAGAAACAAGGGTTGCTCAATTTACCATTTTGGCTCAACATACCCCTTTGGCTCAACTTACCCTACTCTCCCCTACACCAGCACAATGTTGCTCATTTCTCTTCTAGGATGATAGGATCTCCCTGGACTGTGTGATGGCTGGGGTGGAGAAGTAGAGATCTTGTGGCCACATGGCAGAGGTTTCAGCCTGGCTTGGTTTCAGGGGGAAATGACATTCAGTCATTCTCCAACATGGAGAGGAGAGGAATATGCTCTGAGTGTGCAGTCTGAGGGCTCGGGTGCTAGTGGCTGGGGGGCAAAGAAACAGTAGGCTGAAGAAAAAAAGGTGCTTCCCTTCTAAATTCCCTACATTTATCTCTGACACACACACACACACACACACACACACACACACACACACACACACACACACACACACACACACACACACACACTGTCTTTACAGCTGAGTGATTGCATGAGCATTTGTCAAGCATTCTTTACCCCTGTTTGAATTCCAGAGTAGTGCTTCTTCCCTGGGTGTGAAGCAATACGCAGCAGCAGTAGCTGTCTGGAATAATCTGTTTGAGAGGAGTGAGGAGTTATTGTACAAAGGATCTGCAGACAGACAGGCTGTACTGCCATATCAGAGCAGACATTCCAGTGGAAGGGTGAGGGAGGGTGAGGAGGAGAGGAGGTAGGAAGAGGAGGTGAGGGAGGGTGAGATGGAGGGGAGAAGAGGTAGGAAGAGGAGGGGGGGTGAGGAGGAGGGGAGGGAGGAATATGAGGTGAGCGAGGGTGAGATGGAGGGGAGAAGAGGAGGTGAGGGAGATGGGGAGGAGGGAAGGTAGGAAGAGGAGGGGAGGTAGGAAGAAGAGGTGAGGGAGTGTGGAGGAGGGGAGAGGAGGTAGGAAGAGGAGGTAAGGGAGGGTGAGGAGGGGGGGAGGAATAGGGGGTGAGGGAGGGTGAGGAGGAGGGGAGGGAGGAATAGGAGGTGAGGGAGTGTGAGGAGGAGGGGAGAGGAGGTAGGAAGAGGAGGTGAGGGAGGGTGTGGAGGAGGCAAGGGAGGAATAGGAGGGGAGGGAGGAATAGGAGGTGAGGGAGGGTGAGGAGGAGGGGAGGTAGGAAGAGGAGGTGACAGAGTCTGCTGCTATAACGTACACCCCTCTCTTTCTATCTCTCTCTAAAAGTCAAGTTCCTGAACCATTCTCCTCCTCCTGGTAATCATTAACATGATATCACCCTACAGGAGCCTTCAGAATGAATCTATTTAGAGGAGGAAAAATAATCTGGAGTTAGCTTTCATCTTCCATCCTCCATGGCATCTCCCTCTCCTCCTTCTCCTCTAAACACGTTCATCTTCTCCGTCTTTCTCCAATGTATCAAATATTTGCTCTTCTCTGGGCCCTGTTTATTTTCTGGAGTGTGTTTGCAGCATTGGTCAGTCGATATGGCACCCTATTCACTATGTAGTGCACTACTTTTCATCAGGGTCCATCAAAAGTAGTGCACTATATAGAGAATAAGGTTTCATTTGGGAGGGCCCCCAGTGTTTGGGTTAGCAGCAGGGGTCTGAGTCTGGTCCGGCCAGGGCTCTGAGTGCACTGGTCCATTGGCTGCTGGCCCTCGTTGGGCAAACTGGGACCTGGAGGCCCAGACACTAAGCCCATTCAGCCAGCCAGTTCCCGCCTAGCACACATAGGATTGAGTTAGGACACACACTATCTCTCACACACAAACACACACACAGGATAAAGTCAGGATTGTTTGATGGCCAGTGGCAATGCCAGGAATGCTGAGCTCCAGTCCCTCTCTGGGAAAAAAGGTATTCGATCTACCTCATATTTGATCTACCCCCCCGTTCCCCCTCCCCTTCTCTCTTGGTTATGAAAGTCTGCTGCAGCCTAAGAACAATTATGGGGGTGAAGAAAACTCTGTTCTGTATGGAAGGATACAGAAATATACAGTATATGCTGATTCTATCAAATTGAACTACTTTAACCGGTCAGGGAATATTCCTACTTGGCAGTGCACGGAAAAGGCTCCTTCTTTGATACATAGATTGTATTTACTGTAGTAAAGTAGTTTAATACCTGTGTCTATTGGAACAATGCTTTTGGTCTTGGCTCTTCATGAAAACAATATAGTTAAGGGTTAAGAACCCAAAAAGATGGGCTTGTGCTTTATCTTGTGTATAATAGAGCATTATAATTTCCATTGGCTTCGGCGGACACGAGATAGAATCATCTCTCGTCTCATTAAACAGTTTTACCACATGCAGAGCCATGACCCAGCAGCTTTACAGAGACAAAATCCATGCAGTTCTAATTTGTCCAATCTTTGGCAGGAGCCCTCCGTGACTGTATGAACACGAATCAACTCAGTCAGCCAGACACTCACACACACACACACACTCTCACACACACATCCGACAGTGGCGTGAGCTTGTCCCAGAGGAGAGCAGTTAGGGAGGATGTGGAATAAAGATTCCAACAGGCTTCATCAGATGTCTGCCACACAATCAAGGCCAAGGCCAAGGAGCTGGTGAATACTACTCATCTCATCAGTTTCATGATACGAGATAATATAAGACCTCTCCATATTAAATTGTGCCGTCGACCCAGTATGAAGAAAGAGTCCTGTCTATTCAGTGAAATTAATCCCTACTCATCCCATTTTGATTGCACACACGGATATTCTATTCCTTCTTGGTTAAGTGGGGGCAGCAGAGAATTGGTTTTCGAAAGATAATCAGCTGCTCTTGGAGCAAAATGGAATCAAAAAAAAACCTGTGGATTTTGGCATTGCGTCCTACATTAAATGGATAGTCCATCTGTAGATTCTGCAGATAGTCTGCAGATATTTTGCAGAACATCTGTAGATGGACTACAGACACTATCTTGTTGAAAGTCAACAGACATGCTATATGTTACATATAGTTTGTAGAGCATCTACCGATGGACTATCCAAACTAAGTGTTAGTGATAGTTTGTAGAGAATCTACAGATGTACTATCCAAACTAAGTGTTAGTGATAGTTTGTAGAGAATCTACAGATGTACTATCCAAACTAAGTGTTAGTGATAGTTTGTAGAGAATCTACAGATGGACTATCCAAACTAAGTGTTAGTGATAGTTTGTAGAGCATCTACAGATGGACTATACAAACTAAGTGTTAGTGATAGTTGTAGAGCATCTACAGATGGACTATCCAAACTAAGTGTTAGTGATAGTTTGTAGAGAATCTACAGATGGACTATCCAAACTAAGTGTTAGTGATAGTTTGTAGAGAATCTACAGATGGACTATCCAAACTAAGTGTTAGTGATAGTTTGTAGAGAATCTACAGATGGACTATCCAAACTAAATGTTAGTGAAACCTATGCTCGTTCCAGTATATCTACATAGTGCATCTACAGTGCATGGGCTTTAAACCCCTCCTTTCTCTGGAAAGAAGCCAGCTGGTGGACATCTTGGAAAGACCTAAACTAAACCTATAAATAGACCCTAGGGTCTTCTCATTCTGTGCTTTCCATCCCAAAGATAGCATTTCAATCCCTATAAGAACGTATAGGAATTTACAGGGAATACTGAGAATTCCACATTGCAACCAACGTTTGCTCTGTTCATCTAATGCTCTAAACCACAAGCAGTTGTCCTGAGCCCCATTATTTGGTCTCTAAACCATCAGGTCATAGGTTTAGGTGTTTGGATCTTGGGGGTTATATTTGTTCTGTATATCAGAAGCACTTGCTTGAATATCTTTGGATAGCAACATGCTGTTGTGTGGAGACAGGATCTACAGTATGTCTGAAGGGGTTAGCTGTGATCTTTGACATTGGCAAGATGCTGTGAGTTTTGACCCTGTCCCAAAATTACCCTCTGAGCTTCATTTAAAGCAGGTCGGTGAGACTTTATAGTGGTCATCAAGTCTAAATAACATCTAATATGTAATAATCCACAGTAAAATCGTACTTTTGAGTTTGACAAACATCTTGGCAAAAAAAAATACAAATGATACACAAACTGAAAGTGATTACTTAGAGACATTTTCAACATATTATGTAAATGTTGAATGTTTTTTGGTACACCTACTGGAGAGCTCTTCTTTGTCTACACCCATTCAGCATAGTTCACACACTCTTACATTTTAGCCCCGCCCATCTCTTTAAGGATTCACATGTGAGGCCATGTGGTAAACACATGCTACATCAAATAAAGTGTATTTGTCACATGCACAGGATACAGAAGGTGTAAACGGTACAGTGAAGTGCTTACTTGCCTAGTAGCAATATCAAAAACAGAACGTGTCCAGATACAAATATTTTATAAATATTTGATCATTATTTGATGACTCTTACCTCACACACTTGTCTAAATGGATGGGTCATGTGAAGGAAATGTTATAACCACACCCAGCCACATGTAGCTATGTGGATGGGTCACTATTTTCTAGACATGTACACATGTTCATGATATACAATAGATGGCCTTAATCACCCCTAGGGCATACCTGGCTAGTTTGATGAGTCATGTAATAATCTCGCCGAAGTGGAGTCTTTTGTTTAGACATGTAGGGGCTGCAGGTAGCCTAGTGGTTAGAGCATTGGGCCAGTAACCGTAAAGGTTGCAAGATCAAATCCCCGAGCTGACAAGGTACAAATCTGTTCTTCTTCCCCTGAACAAGGCAGTTAACCCACTGTTCCTAGGCCATCATTGTAAATAAGAATTTGTTCTTAACTGACTTGCCTAGTTAAATAAAGGTAGTTTTTTTAAATGTAGCTAGCTAGGTAGGTAGGAAGCTAGCTAGCTAAACAATGAAACAGCATAATCCCAACTCATACCACAGCCAATACAAACATTGTCATAGCTGTAGTATAAATCTGCAGGTAGCTAAAGCTAACAAACCAGGTTCAATGTTTGCTAGCTAACATTAGGCTATAACTAGCAATGCAAATGGTTTTCTGATTCAAATAATATTACTACACAGATCATACACATAATGTTAGCTAGCGAGCCAGAAAGCTAACGTTTGCTAGCTAACTAACAGTATAATAAAATACTTTCTAACAAAATTAGAAACTTATATCTGAAACTGTAGCGAGACTCTTACCCATACACATGGATGAACGCTTCACGGCAGACTGGAACCATTTAACTCCATTTTGTTTGTAGCTACATCTTGTTTGGCCAGCATTGTGTCAAGTCACTCTGGTTCACACTGACAGTGGCGTGAAACATTTTTCAACTGATCTGTCAAAGCTTAATTGATGCTTACATTGATGCTTAATTCAGGGCATCAATGTTGTTGAGAAAAGAAGCAAAACTTTTGCAGTTCTCGACGGCTTTACAAAATGGCGCGGTAGAAAGGACTGTCAATGCATACTGAACAGCTCACGTTATAGACAGAAGTGTGCTACATGGCAGACCAATCCAAACTCATCTCCCGGCATGTCCAGCCCATCCATTATCTCAGCCAATTATGGCTAGAGGAAAGGTTCCTGTCTTTTTCTGTGGCTAAACAAACTATGTCCGTAATAAAATCAAATAAATCATATTTATGAATGGAATACAAGTATGTTCCAGAAGGCATTTCTGCCAAAAAAAAAGGCATTTTGATAAAAAAATAAATGTTTACGTTCAAATGCCACTCCTGTGAAGTAGTGACATGCCACATACGCCTTGTTTCCTGAAAGGAGTCCCAATTATTTCATCCCGGGAATTACGGTATTACCGGCATAGCACACAAGGGGGCGCTGAAAAACGCAAGAAAAGCCCATTGGGCTTCTACTACCAGAATGTGAACAAATTAGCACAAATTAATAGCGAAATTACACAGACGCTGTTAGTTAAATGCTAACAAACATGAACTAATACAAACAAACTAATTGCAAAGACAGGCAAATCCAGCTCAAAAAGTTATACAAGCATAACTAGTAGCTACCGAATGTCATTTTCAGTGAGTGTGTACATTTACAAACCAAAGGGAATGAGAGACATTGTGTAAATGAACAATGTTGAGATGCATGATTTTCTGAAGGGAGATCAGCATGTGTACACAGAGCAGAGGGGAGAAGAACGCGGAGGGAAACGCTAGTAGGAAGCACAGGGGGAAAATGGCAGCTGCACAGACTCATCCAGAGGTCTTTGACTTCTGGCAGAAAGATATCTGATGGGAAACATTTAGTAGTAAAAGTGTAACTTCATAACCTCATGTGCGCTTCACAATAGAGACTCGGCCGATAGATATGGAACGCTATGGAAACACCAGCTTTCGCTTTCTCATGTTGCGCTATTTACAAAGAAGCATGTGACTGGCTCAACTGTTCTGGGGAACTACGGTAAGCTTCATCATGTAAAATTAAGTGACAGGTGAAATGAAGAATGCAATTTACTTAATCTCCTAAAGTATTGCACAAGTTGACTGCAGGTATTAACTTAAAAAGTAGCAACAAATATTCACATTTATTGAAAAACTTCAAATAAAAAGATTTGATGGTATCGACGGTATGGAAAAAGCATCCCATAACTTTTTCCAAATAGCCTGGTACACGTTATATACGTTATATTGCCCAAGCTTACTGGAATCTTCACATTCGATTGTATTGTTCATTTTTCCTCATATATACTGTGTGTGTGGGTTCTAAAGTCACTGTGAACTTGTGTGGCCTACCACTTCACGGCTGAGACGTTTCCACTTCACAATAACAGCACGTACAGTTGACAGGCGCAGCTCTAGCAAGGCAGACATTTGACGAACTGACTTGTTGGAAAGGTAGCATCCTACGATGGTGCCACCTGGAAAGGCACTGAGCTCTTCAGTAAGGTCATTCTACTGCCAATGTTTGTCCATGTAGATTGAATGGCTGTGTGCTCGCTTTTATACACCTATCAGCATCGGGTGTGGCTGAAATAGCCAAATCCACTCATTTGAAGGGGTGTCCACATACTTTTGTATATATAGTGTGTGTATATGTGTGAATGTGTGTGTGCTTTTGTACCTTTATTTCAAAGTGCAGCGCTCCAGAACACTGTGATTATAGGACAAATCAAAACCTCTAGTTAACCCAGTTAGCTAGATGAGATGTTCATGTGCCAGGAAAGGAAAAATAAAAATGACTGCTGAGCCTTGGGTTTGACCAGGCATATCAGCAGAAAAAGGAGATCATATTTTTGTAATCATATTGCAGTTTCCAGTATTTTATATTTAGGCAAAGATATTTATTCAAATCAAATTATGAAGTGGTAGAGGGCATTATGTAGGGTTTATGCAACATGTTTTATGTCTCAATTCACAGGTTTTACGCACCAGCCAAGCTTCTGAGAGAGCGCCATGGTCCCCTTTTGATTAGTTAAGATTAAACATTAAAAGGCCATGGCTGTGGTCCAGGCTGATCTGTTGCATTCCTATTCATTGTATTCCTTCATAATGTTTGAATTGTAAAATTGTCACCATGTCATCTCTACCATCAGAAATCTACAGAAAAGCTCAAGATGTTCGTATTACCAAAGCGCCTTGATCCCGTGATGTGCACACTCTATCAAAAATGTACGAGATGTTTTATGCATTTAATCTTTAATTGTGCTTCTTTCCAGCTGAGCATCTGGTGCAGACAATGGGTACGTCCCAAATGGCACATTTCTCTGTGGGCCCTGGTCAAAAGTAGTGCACTATAAAGGGAATTGGGTGCCATTTGGGACGTAGTATTGTCTCTAGTCTCCTAGTCAGCCAGAGAGACAAACAGGGAACACTATTGTGCTTGTACAGACTGTACCGAGTGGAAAAGAACTCAAGTTGTGACTCACACACTGGGCACACACACACACTGAGCACACACATTTATATATACACACACAGGGCACGCTTAAGCATGCACAGCACACACACACACACACACACACACACATGGGGTCAGAAAGCAAAGTCTGGAAGACCTTTAGAGAGCTTATTCTTTGATTTCTATTAAAAGGAACATTAGTTGTTTTCTATTTTCGGTAAAAAATGGAACAAAGCTGAAAAGAGAAGACAACCAGCTCACTGTATTGGTGGTAAAGTAGTAATTCCATGTGTGGTTTTCAGTGAATTATACCCCTTCTTTTACCGGGCTTGACTTTTCAGACCTGAACAATCAACTCTCAATAAGTCAGAGACTGTCAGCAATAGAGGAACAACATCCATTAATCATGGCTTTGGTCCACCTCTCCATTTCATCACCAGACGAGGTGTGTGTGTGTGTGTGTGCATGCTTGCCTATGCACGTTTACCCTCTGCCTTCCATGTCCCACCCAACCCCTCTGCCCGCCTCTATCCATCTCTCCCTAGGAATCTCTTAAGGATCAAAACTCTTAAGGATCTGACCCTTTTTTTTCCATTTTTGCCCAAAATGACATACACAAATATAACTGCCTGTAGCTCAGGACCTGAAGCAATGGTATGCATATTCTTGATACCATTTCAAAGGAAACACTGAAGTTTGTGGAGATGTGAAATGAGTGTAGGAGAATATAACTTTAGATCTGGTAAAAGATAATACAATGAACAAACCGTGCGTTTATTTTGTATGTTTTTTTTACCATTATCTTTGAAATGCGAGAGAAAGGCCCTAATGTATTATTCCAGCCCAGGAGCAATTTAGATTTTGGCCATGAAATGGCAGCAGTGTATATGCAAAGTTTTAGACTACTCCAATGAAACATTTGCATTTCTGTTCAAAATTGTGTATCACGACTGCCTAAATGTGCCTAATTGGTTTTGAATAACTTTTCAAGTTCATGACTGCACTCTCCTCAAACAACAGCATGGTATTCTTTCACATTAATAGCTACTGTAAAATGGACAGTGCAGTTAGATTAAAAGGAATTTGAGCTTTCTGCCCATGTCAGATATGTCTATGTCCTGGGAAATGTTTCTGTTACTTACTCAATGCTAATCGCATTAGCCTAAGTTAGCTCAACCATCCCATGGGGAACCCACTGACCCTGTAGGCAGTGGTTCCCAAATGTTTTATAGTCCCGTACCCCTTCAAACATTCAACCTCCAGCTGTGTACCCCCTCTAGCACCAGGGTCAGCGCACTCTCAAATGTTGTTTTTGCCATCATTGTAAGCCTGCCACACATACAAACTATACAACACATTTGTTAAACATAAGAATGAGTGTGATTTTTTGTCGCAACCCGGCTCCTGGGAAGTGACAAAGAGCTCTTATAGGACCAGGGCACAAAAAAATAATACAACAATAATCAATCATTTTGCTCTTTATTTAGCCATCTTACATATAAAACATTATTTGTTCATCAAAAATTGTGAATAACTCACCACAGGTTAATGAGAAGGGTGTGCTTGAAAAGATGCACATAACTCCGTAATGTTGGGTTGTATTGGAGAGAGTCTGTCTTAACGGGATTGATATGACAACAGCCAGTGAAAGTGCAGAGCTCCAAATTCAAACAGAAAACTCATAATTAAAGTTCCTCAAACATACATGTATTTTGTACCATTTTAATGGTAATCTGGTTGTTAATCCCACCAAAGTGTCCGATTTCAAATAGGCTTTACAGCAAAAGCACAACAAACGATTATGTTATGTCAGAGCCAAGCCACAGAAAAACACAGCCATTTTTACAGCCAAAGAGAGGAGTCACAAAAAGCACAAATAGAGATCAAATGAATCACTAACCTTTGATGATCTTCATCAGATGACACTCATAGGACTTCATGTTACACAATACATGTATGTTTTGTTCGATAAAGTGCATATTTATATCAAAAAATCTCAGTATACATTGGCGCGTTATGTTCACTAGCTCCAAAACCATCATGTGATATTGCAGAGAGCCACATTATTTTACAGAAATACTCATTATAAATATCGATGAAAATACAATTGTTGGACATGGAATTATAGATACACTTCTCCTTAATGCAACCGCTGTGTCAGATTTCAAAAAAGCTTTACGGAAAAAGCAAACCATGCAATAATCTGAGAATGGTGCTCAGAAAACAAATAGAGATATCCGCCATGTTGGAGTCAACAGAAATCAGAAATAACATTATAAATATTCCCTTACCTTTGATGATCTTCATCAGAATGCACTCCCAGGAATCCCAGGTCCACATTAGATGTTTGATTTGTTCGATAATGTCCATCATTTATGTCCAAAGAGCTACTTTTGTTAGCACGTTTGGTAAACAAATCCAAAGTCATGAAGCGCTTTCCCTTTTTGACTAAATGTCAAAAAGTTCCGTTACTGTCAGTAGAAACATGTCAAACGATGTATGGAATCAATCTTTAGGATGTGTTTAACATAACACTTCAATAATATTCCGACCGGAGAAATCCTTTGTCTTCAGAAAAGCAAAGGAACGCAGCTACCTCTCATGTGAAATGCGCGTGACCAGCGCGTGACTGCTGGCAGACATCTGACTCATTCCTCTCTCATTTGGTCCCACTTCACAGTAGAATCATCCAACAAGTTTCTAAAGACGGTTTACATCTAGTGGAAGCCTTAGGAAGTGCAACATAACCAATATCCCACTGTGTATTCAATAGGGGCTGGGTTGAAAATCTACCAACCTCAGATTTCCCACTTCCTTGTTGGATTTCTTCTCAGGTTTTTGCCTGCCATATGAGTTCTGTTATACTCACAGACATCATTCAAACAGTCATTCAGAGTGTTTTCTATCCAAAACTAATAATAATATGCATATATTACCAAATGGGACTGAGGAACAGGCTGTTTACTCTGGGCACCTTTCATTCAAGCTACTCAGTACTGACCCCGCAGCCATAAGAAGTGAACCAAGTGATACTGGGAGCTTTTAAATTCAATAACTGCATGCGTGCTTAAGCTTTGGGGGGTTTAAAATAGCTATATATAGGCATTTGTGTGGATTTGGTGTATAGGGAGCTGTGTGCTTGCTGGTGTTCGGGGGAGTGGAGCTATTCACTTGCTCTGGTTGGACTGTCCAACGGACACACATGGGTGGCCTGTTTAAGTGGGGATTGTCCTGTCTGATTCTACTTGGCCGGGCACATCTGTTTTCAGGACCTGTCTGGGCTGTGCGTACGGTGCTGCCTGTCCATATTGTCGAGAAAAAAAAGTAAAATCCCATGATACCGCTACGATATAATTATTGGAGGACTGCTTGGATGGGTCATTTATGATACTGCTCTAAAGAAATAGAGGTCTGCTTGGATAAATGTGTATGGCGCGATAGGACTTTGACCCGATTTTGTGATGTC
This sequence comes from Oncorhynchus kisutch, assembly GCF_002021735.2. Classification (NCBI taxonomy): domain Eukaryota; kingdom Metazoa; phylum Chordata; class Actinopteri; order Salmoniformes; family Salmonidae; genus Oncorhynchus; species Oncorhynchus kisutch. The sequence goes on from NC_034190.2 coordinate 26,655,844, forward strand.
CTATTTTAAAGAAATCCTGCGAATAACGCTCCGTCTGGCTAATCGGTGGTCTGTGATTGGTGGGTCATTCGTGATACCGCTCTGAGAAAGAGGTCTGCGTGGACGAATGAATAGGGGATGATGGGACTTTGACCCGATTTTGCAAAGCTCCTATCATACAATAACATCCTGTATGAGGAAGTGCATCACGCTAGGCTAGAAGCTGCAGGTCGTTTTAGGTCAAACGTAGTATGCGTGAGTGAATATGAATAAAAGCCTGAATGAATGTGAATGAGTGAATGAGTGTGGTTTGGCAGGAGGGGCGCATCTAGTCCTCACTAGGAAAGGGGAATGTAAATGATTAATGGAACTGTGTAGAGATAGGAGATTGACAAAATAGTATGTTGAATAACTATCCTTGCATACAGAGGAATTATTTAACAAGTGTTAAACGAGGAGTATAAAGTATATACTGGGGTAGAGGAGTATAAAATACAGAGAAACATAGCTATATTATATGGTTGAAATTAATCTATGTTATTGAAATACGTAACGGTAATAGACACATGAAGGACAGTATGGTAGTATGGTTATAGCAGCACCTACTAGAGGTATTTAGTAACATGGATATGAATAGGAGAGAATAAGGTGTAGTCAAAGTCTTTAGGGCTTGAACAGATCGTTGAAGTTTTAGTCCTGGATCTGTAGGGAGTAAAATAAGAACAAGATTATGTTTTAATAAGGGAATAGCACAATAAAACAAAACTAAGGAGTAAAGAATAAATATGACTATCACAGGAAAATAGTTATTTTAAAACCATGGAGTCACTGAAAGAAGCGCACGTAAATTCTACCAATTCGGCTCGAATATGAAAGAGTAAACTAGATAATGTAGGGCAATATTACCCTATTAACAGGAGAATTCAAATCAAATTAAGAAATCAGGGAGGCAATTATGAATTGGAACAAACACATTAAAAAAAACTGAATAAGAAGCTCAATGTACAAGCATACTGAAGTTAGCGTTCTATCAACGTCATTACGCTCACAGGACTATTTTGAGAGTTAATCGTGTAAAAAAAAAAGGGTACTTGGTAATGTCTTTCAGGCTATTTTGGTTGGTTTTCAAAGCACTAGATTGGATATACCAGAGTGCAGAATAACTGATGAGTTTACAAAACCTCGAAGTTTGATTGAACATTGCTGAAAGGTTTAGGTTTGGAGTTCTGTTGATACAATATGTATACTATGTAGTAGAGCAAGAACAAGGAATTATAGCTATGGTAAAGTGTTACTGGCGAAAAGACAACCTATTTGGGTTTGAGAACCATGCGACTCAAGAAAAACATAGTCTTTGTTTTCGTTATTTGAAATAAATATATTGAATTGACGTAAGGGAGGAGGAGACAATAGTAATTAAAGTGGCCTCCTGGTAAAAAGTAGAAATAGGTTTGTTTTGACTATAATTAAAATAAAAATTCACCTGGTAACAAACGTTAGCAAAAAGAGGTGGAGTTAAAAATGAGATTGAAGAGAGCTTTCTGAAGTTAAGGGAAGAGATGTAGACTAGTGAAGGTAACAAAAGACAGTCATTTGGAAAATAAGAATTTTGAATCTGAATTGATTAAGAATATGCTGATATATTTTCTACATTAGGCACATTACAGGTTCATCTTAAAGTAACAGATGTTTAATGAGTCTGAAGCGGTGGTTAGTGATAAAGATATAGTCATTGATAAGGAGGATCGATGTAAACATGATGAGTGTTGACAGTATGTGAATGTTATTAGTGCCTTTTTATAGCACTCTAATGATGCTATATTTTAGTAATTTGATAGGCTGAAGTTTCAATACAAGGTTAAAGGATGAGTAGAGGGATTGAACCATGAGATTGTAAAAAAGATTAGCTGTGGTTGAAGGAAAGCAGGTAGTGGGACATTTGCAGTAGAAGTATAAGAATCATTCTTTGACCGTTTTTGATTATTGTTGCTTGGTTTTAAAGTTAGGTTACTCCAGCGAATTTGAGCAGGAAGCTAATGTATTATAAAATGATCATCTGTTTCCATTACGTGGAGCAGTGTTCAGTAATACAATTAAATAAGTATTGGCTGCCAAGCTGATAAGACAGCACCAACATTTTGAAGGTTCAACATTTGTTAAACAACAGTTTTGTACTTTACTAAACTAATGCTACAGGTTAAACTGATAGGACTACTAGAAAGGGGCTCTAGGATTGTTTATTTTAAAATGGAGTCAATTCCACTTAATGGAGCACTGTATTATCTGATGGGTCTTGAATAGAATTCTTGCTTCCAGGAAAAATGGAAGTCCAATACAGTGTGTATGTTAATTAAGGGAGACATAGGTGACCATGTCTAAAACAACTTTTTATTTGATGCCTGGGATCAAATATCACTGATTTCTTCAGCTGAGAAATTGACTACATTTGCAACAGGAAAAAGTATTACATTTAGAACGGTTAACAGGAACAATCGAAGGTGAAACAGATACTAAATGTGTTGATTGGAAATTGGTCTATTAACAATACCAGAATATTTGTAGATGATTTTGACAGTGAGAGACCAATCATATAATATCATATGGGTGTGTATTGTGACTAAGGGTAGTGCATGCCTAATAAAGCATGGGAAGGCCTGGCCATTTCTGTTGATTTTCGACATATGGTTGAACACACACATACACCAGCACGCACACACCATTTACTGGTTATGAATATGGGTTATTGGTGTTGACACTGTGAGATTTATTTTCAGAGTCTTTTTCAATTCAGTTTTAAATTGGCTATGCAGAAGGATGGAAATGTTTTTGAAAGGTATTTAAATGGATTTGGAAGGTCAGGGAAAGAAGAGGGAGAGGAAATATTTCAAATGATGTCGATGACTTTCCTATGAGACCTGATCAATCTCATTAGAAATGATCGAAACAGCTGGGATTACATTATAAAATGAATGAAAAACACCAGCCTCCATTCAAATCGTACCATTACTTTGAAATTCTATTATTTCGTTGGGAAATTATAAAGAGTTGTAATCTAAAGCTGACTCGTTTTTAGAATATGTTTATTTTTTATTTAACATGTTGTTTTTGAATCACGAGTTCAAAGGGGAAATGACCAGTTCCCTGGGGTCATGGTCTTCGGGTAAATATACAAATGTACTTTGTTCAGTCTGCATATAGAAGGGAAATATATGTTAACAAGGGATGACAGTTACTCCAAATGGATTGTGATATACGTATTGATGATTTCATTTTTTGTTTCGATACTAATTTCACCAGATTAGGATTTATGGAGTGTGGGATTCCAGGAGGGGTTTGGGCGATAACTTCATGATCTGGTAACTCTTCTGAGAGGTTGCCAGTAGAATAAAGGAGTTATCGTGGAAGGTGACGTCAGATTGTGTCTTAATGCATGGTAGGAGTAATTTGACCACAAACAGTGTGTGTGAACCTCAAAGCCCTCCCTAACCGGCTGGAGAAAGGACAACAAGGGTGTGCAATACGACAGTGACTTTTAGCACTTCTGAGTCTACACACTGCCAACAGTTTGGACTAAAGTATGCATTGAGTTACTGATCTTTCATTACCAGGCCACTCATGACAGGAAAACAGGGACAGAGGGGGGCTGTAATGAGAATAGTTATTAATTGTACTAAATGTAAAAAAAATATATATATATATAAATGTACATTTTAAGAGGGATGATGTGTGCTAAATTGAGAAGTTTGATTTTGAGTTATAGTAAGCACTAAGGACTTATTCTGAATTTGGGTTGGATCATTTATAAAATGTTTTAGTTATGTTTTGGATATAGAACTGTTGAAATGTATTAGGCCTAGGGAAGCTCTGGAAACCTTACCTCTAAGTATCCTTTACGAGGGAGGTTGTTAGAATTTACTGGATGAAAGCTTGGATTAACATAAAGGTTTTTGTTTTTTGTTTTGTTTTGTTTATTTTGTTTTATTATGACATTATAATTTTAATCTTAAATGTTATTGATAAATAGAGATGTCTGGGTGAGTAATTGCATATAAGGTTTATAGTCTGTGTTTTGTAATAACACCCAATGATGGAGATGAAGGAGACGGCATGAAGACCAGCATAACATGGACATAGAACGTAACGGATGGACCCCCCCCCCCCCACACACACAGTTTTAGTTGCATTAAGAGTAGTGGGAAGTTATTAAACAAATATTTATTTAGATTTTTCTCTTTTATTGTTAAGTCAATGTGTTTTAAGGTTTTGTGGAACATGAGAGTGATCATTGTTCCAGAGGAGGGATTGATGTATATTGACTTAATGATTTGAGAATGTTTCAGTATGTTTATAACTGTAGAAGTGCATTAGGAGTAGTGACTAGTGTGTTATGGGTTAGATGGAATGATATGTAGGTTGAATATTCTTCCAACTCATTCATCTTTTCCCAATATCTAACAGCCGGCGAACACTTGATAGATTACATGTAGCGGTTATTCTCACGGCAGTTGCCGAAGGGATCGCAATTGAAGGAGATTATAGGCATGGGCCATGTTAGTAGTAGCAGGGGTCACTTTAGTAGCATGAAGACTCATGCCACATGGATTGGTAACTGGTAACTGGGGGACCGATGGGAGGATGCGGTTATTCAAATGTCACAAATGATGTCAGGAAATAACCCATGTGATGCAGTGTGTATATCCTCACGTGAAAACAGAGATAATCAAGGGCTGAATTCCGGAGATTGAGGGAACATCCAGATACACCAGGAGGGGGTGTTGGGATAGATTTGGTCTGGTCCACACACACACGGTACTCCTTACAGCATCTGCAGGGGTAAAGATTGTCATGTCTCTCTTCGGTGGGTGGCATAATTCTCACAAGAAGTAAGGTCCAGCTGCATAATGGGTGAGCTTGAAAACACCATGACAGAGGAAGCAGAGCTAAAGAGAGAGAGACTAGATTCCACTGTAGACATACATGCAGATGGGTTGTCTAGGAGCTACTTGCTTTATTGGTTAATGCATCATATGAAAGTGGATAGATGTTGTTTAGAGTACAATTACCCCAACATGTTGAAGGCATTGACGTGAAAGCATATACAGTGCTGAGTTACCTCAAGAGGATGTAACGTTGATTAGGAATACGCATTTGCCTATCAGGTGATGTGCCTATTAAGTGGCAATAAAAAAGTTTAAATGACATGGCTTGGGAACACCTCTCAGAACCTGGGGCCGAAAGGGGAAGACTGGACGAAAGTATGAGGAAGCTTCTTTAGGGCTTTTATTTTTGTGTAGTTCAGCAAAAAAGTATCCCGGAGGCATAGAGTCAGGTGAAGAGAGAGTGGGAATTGTCATGGTCTCAGACTTTGGTTTTCATGAATATACTTATGCATAACTTACCACATTGTTAACTTCTTATGGCTGGGGGCAGTATTGAGTAGCTTGGATGAATAAGGTGCCCAGACTAAACTGCCTGCTACTCAAGCCCAGAAGCTCGATATACGTTTAAATATTAGACATGTGTAAGCAGAATGAAGGCTGAAGCCCATGTGAGTGTACAAAGCTGGATCAACATCGAATTGACCATTGGACATGTAAAAAAAACTGAACGTAAACAGAATCTGTGTGGAATAGGCAAGGTAAACCAACAAGACATGTCTGGTCTGGGCCATGTCTGATCTTGTGAAGGCTACTGGACAAACATGGGTTAATCATAGACAACATCGGCCTGAACTTGTAAAGACCGCTGGAAAGGAACATTAGCGGACATGTCACGCCACTAATAGAATCTATGCTCCAATGTCTGAGCCAATAAGAGAATGGAATCTAACTAAGACAAGATTCGTAAAGTGGAGTGATGGCGTTCTGTAAGGATAAGACTGTATAAAAGCCAAGTACTGAGAATAAAGAGTTAGTTGTTCCATGGAATTGCTCGGCTTTGTTACTCTCTGTAATAAAGTCTATTTCAATTCACAAGCTCCGGTATCTGAGAAATATTTGATTCAATATTTTCCACAACACAGCTGGTGCTTAAAGTTAGTGAGGGAGATAAGTCTCCAGCTTCAGTGATTGTTGCAGTTCGTTCCAGTCATTGGCAGCAGAGAACTGGAAGGAGGGGCGGAAAAAGGAATAATTGGCTTTGGGGGTGACTAGTGAGATATACCTGCTGTTTTGAATTTGGCGCTCTGCAATTTCACTGGATGTTGTCAAATCTATCCCGTGAACGGGATCCGAGCGAGAATGGGGGTGAAGGGATCCCTAAGAGTATATCCTCTCTGGGGTAGGGGGCAGTATTTTGTCATCCGGATGAAAAGCGTGCCCAAAGTAAACTGGCCAAAGTAAAGGCCCAGAAGCTAGGATATGCATATAATTGGTGGATTTGGTTAGAAACACTCTAACGTTTCTAAAACTGTTACAATAATGTCTGTGAATACCACAGAACTAATATGGCAGGTGAAACCTCAAGGATAACCATCCCCCCCAAAAATAATTTCAGTTTACCACTTTTTTCAATGGCTATTACTTTAATTATAAGGCCAAGTCCTCCCAGATTGCAGTTCCTAGGGCTTCCACTAGATGTCAACAGACTCTAGAAAGAGTTTCAGGTTGGTTTTTGGAAAAAGGACCCAGAAATTGTATTTTTTCTAGGTGGCTCCCATTTTGGCTGTAGTGTTTCCAAGCGCCTGGAAGAAAGCGTGTTCTTTGTTATTTTTCTCCGGTAAAGAAAATAACGATTCTCTGTCTTAAATTTTATCGTTTATTTCCGTATTAGGATACCTAAGGTTTGATTATAAATGTTGTTTGACTTGTTTGGAAAAGTGTTATTAGTAACGTTTGAGATTAATTTTGTATGCATTTTGATGGAGGGAAAATGGGTGGATTTTTGACTGAAGCGTGCCAGCTAAACTGAGTTTTTATGGATATAAAGAAGGACATTATTGAACAAAAGGACCACTTTTGATGCAACTGGGACCTTTTGGAGTGCCAACAGAAGAAGATCATCAAAGGTAAGGAATTTTTTATATCTGACTTTTGTGTCGCACCTGCCTGGTTGAAATATGATTTTCATGTATTTGTATGCAGGGCTCTGTCCTCAAATAATCACATGGTTTGCTTTTGCCGTAAAGCCCTTTTGAAATCTGAGATGGCGGCTGGATTAACAAGAAGTTAAGCTTTATTTTGATGTATAACACGTGTATTTTCAAGAATGTTAAATATTTGAATTGAGTATTTTTGAATTTCGCGCTCTGCAATTTCACTGGATGTTACCCTAGAAAGGTTAAGAGCAGTTGGAGGCCACGGAAGGAGAGTTGTATGGCATAGAAGCTCGTCAGGAGGTTAGGTAACACAGTGTCCAAAGAAGGGCCAGAGGTATACAGAATGGTGTGATCTGCGTAGAGATGGATCAAAGAATCACCAGCAGCAAGAGCGACATCATTGATGTATACAGAGAAGAGCGTCTGCCCGAGAATTGAACCATGTGGCACCCCCATAGAGACTGCCAGAGGTCCGGACAACAGGCCCTCCGATTTGACACACTGAACTCTATCAGAGAAGTAGTTGGTGAACCAGGCGAGGTATTCATTTGAGAAACCAAGGCTGTCGAGTCTGCCAATAAGAATGCTGTGATTGACAGAGTCAAAAGCCTTAGCCAGGTCGATGAATACGGCTGCACAGTAATGTCTCTTATCGATGGTGGTTATGATATAGTTTAGGACCTTGAGCCTGGCTGTGGTGCACCCATGACCAGCTCAGAAACCAGATTGCATAGCGGAGGTACAGTGGGATTCGAAATGGTCGGAAATCTGTTTGTTATGGTATAGGGGACGCTTGTGTCCCACTTGGGCAAAAGCCAGGGAAAATGCAGCGCGGCAAATAAAAATAAAAAATGATATAAAAATCTAACTTTCATTACATCACACATGTAAGATACTCAATTAAAGCTACACTCGTTGTGAATCCAGCCAACTTGTCAGATTTTAAAAAGGCTTTTTTGGCGAAAGCATAAGAAGTTATTATCTGATGATAGCACAACAGTAAACAAAGGGGGTAGCATATTTCAACCCTGCGCTACACAAAACGTAGAAATAAAAGTAGTTTGAAATATTTTGGCAAAGTTTATAGGCAACTTTTGAAGTATTTTGTAGTGACGTTGTGCATTTTGGACCAATTGTGATGTTTTTTGGCACTCCAATATGTCCCATAAACATCACAATTGGTCCTTTTGTTCGATTAATTCCGTCCATATATATCCAAAATATATATATATACAAATGTTAATTTATTTGGCCCGTTCCAAAATGCGCAACGTCACTACAAAATATTTCAAAAGTTGCCTATAAACTTTTTTCAAACTACTTTTGTAATACAACTTTAGGTATTTTTAAACGTTAATAATCGATCAAATTGAAGACGGGTCTATCTGTTTTCAATAGAGGACGAGAGGAAACAAACGCTACTTTTCAAGTCTAAACCAACTCTCAACAGTGTTACCCATTTCCTAGATGGCTGGACTTCTTCATTGCACAAAGGAATAACCTCAACCAAATTCCAAAGACTGGTGACATCCAGTGGAAGGGGTAGGAACTGAATACAAGTCCCTAAGAAATATCGTTTGCCATTGACAACCCAATGAACAGACAGAGACCTAAAGAAAAAAAATCTGAACGGTTAGTCCTCTATGTTTTGCCTGCTACATAAGTTCTGTTATACTCACAGACATGATTCAAACCGTTTTAGACTTCAGAGTGTTTTCTATCCAAATCTACTAATGATATGCATATCTTATATTCTTGGCATGAGTAGCAGGAAGTTGAAATTGGGCACGCTATTTATCCAAAAGTGAAAATGCTGCCCCTATACCTTAAGAAGTTAACATGGCTTTCGAAAACCTTAGAAAGGCAGGGCAGGATAGATATAGGTCTTTAGCAGTTTGGGTCTAGATTGTCTCCCCCTTTGAAGAGGGGGATGACCGTGGCAGCTTTCCAATCTATGGGAATCTCAGACGATACGAAAGAGAGGTTGAACAGGCTAGTAATAGGGTTGCAACAATTTCGGCAGATCATTTTAGAAAGAGAGGGTCCAGATTGTCTAGCCTGCCTGATTTGTAGGGGTCCAGATATTGCAGCTCTTTCAGAACATCAGCTATCTGGTTTTGGGTGAAGGAGAAATGGGGAGGCTTGGGAGAGTTGCTCTGTGGGGTGGAGGGCTGTTGATCGGGTAGGGGTGGCCAGGTGGAGGCATGGCCATCCATAGAAAAATGCTTATTGAAATTCTCAAATATAGTGGATTTATCGGTGGTGACAGTGTTTCCTAGATGCTCCTATTCTCCATGGACTTTACAGTGTCTCAGAACTTTTTTGAGTTTGTGCTACAGGATGCAAATTTCTGCTTGAAAAAGCTAGCCTTAGCTTTCCTAACTGCCTGTGCATACAGTATTTGTTCCTAACTTCCCTGAAAAGTTGCATATAAGGGGGGCTATTTGATGCTCATGCAGAATGCCACAGGATGTTTTTGTGCTGGTCAAGGGCAGTCAGGTCTGGAGTGAACCAGGGGCTATATCTGTTCCTGGTTCTACATTTTTTGAATGGGGCATGCTTATTTAATATGGTGAGGAAAGCCATTTTAAAGAATAACCAGGCATCCTCTACTGACTAAATGAGGTCAATATCCTTCCAGGATACCCAGGACAGGTCAAATAGAAAGGCCTGCTCGCTGAAGTGTTTTAGGGAGAGTTTGACTGTGATGAGGGGTGGTCGTTTGACCCATTACAGATGCAGGCAATGAGGCAGTGATCGCTGAGATCTTGGTTGAAAACAGCAAAGGTGTATTTGGAGGGCAAGTTGGTTAGAATGATATGAGGGAGCCCGTGTTTACGCATGTGAGGTTGTACCTGGTGGGTTCATTGATAGTTTGTGTGAGATTGAGGGCATCAAGCTTAGATTGTAGGATGGCCGGGGTGTTAAGCATGTCACAGTTTAGGTCACCTAGCAGCACGGACTCTGAAGATAGATGGGGGGCAATCAATTCACATATGGTGTCGAGGGCACAGCTGGGGGCAGAGGGTGGTCTATAGCAAACGGCAACGGTGAGAGACTTGTTTCTGGAAAGGTGGATTTTTAAAAGTAAAAGCTCAAATTGTTTGGGTACAGACCAGGATAGTAAGATAGAACTCTGCAGGCTATCTATGCAGTAGATTGAAACTCCGCCCCCTTGGCAGTTCTATCTTGGCAGAAAATTTTATAATTAGGGGTGGAAATTTCAGGATTTTGGTGGTCTTCTAAAGCCAGGATTCAGACACGGCTAGGACATCCGGCTTGGCAGAGTGTGCTAAAGCAGTGAATAAAACAAACTTAGGGGGAGGCTTCTAATGTTAACATGCATGAAACTAAGGCTTTTACAGTTACAGAAGTCAACAAATGAGAGCACCTGTGGAGTAGGAGTGGAGCTAGGCACTGCAGGGCCTTGATTAACCACTACATCACCAGAGGAACAGAGGAGGAGTAGGATAAGGGTACGGCTAAAGGCTATCACGACTGGTCGTCTAGTGCGTTCGGAGCAGAGAGTAAAAGGAGCACGTTTCTGGGCGTGAGAGAATAGATTCAAGGCATCAGGGACAGACAGAGGTATGGTAGGATGTGAGTACATTGGAGGTAAACCTCGGCATTGAGTAATGATGAGAGAGATATTGTCTCTAGAGACGTTTAAACCAGGTGATGTCACCGCAATGTGGGAGGTATTAACACCATGGGACCACGCAGCCGTCATACTGCTCAGGAAGGAGACGGGTTATGTCTACTAGAGATGAATGTACTTTGGTGCAAAAAGTGCAAATCAATCCCAGAACAACAGCAAAGGACTTTGTGAAGATGCTGGAGGAAACAGGTACAAAAGTATCTATATCCACAGTAAAACGAGTCCTATATCGACATAACCTGAAAGGCCGCTCAGCAAGGAAGAATGCACTGCTCCAAAACCACCATAAAAAAAGCCAGACTACGGTTTGCAACTGCACATGGAGACAAAGATCGTACTTTTTGGAGAAATGTCCTCTGGTCTGATGAATCAAAAATAGAACTGTTTGGCCATAAGGACTGTCATTATGTTTGGAGGAAAAAGGGGGAGGCTTGCAAGCGGAAGAACACCATCCCAACCGTGAAGCACGGGGGTGGCAGCATCATGTTGTGGGGGTGCTGTGCTGCAGGAGGGACTGGTGCACTTCACAGAATAGATGGCATCATGAGGCAGGACAATTGTGGACATATTGAAGCAACATCTCAAGACATCAGTCAGGAAGTTAAAGCTTGGTTGCAAATGTGTCTTCCAAATGGACAATGACCCCAAGTATACTTACAAAGTTGTGGCAAAATGGCTTAAGGACAACAAAGTCAAGGTACTGGAATGGCCATCACAACGCCTGACCTCAATCCCATAGAAAGTTTATGTGGTAGAACTGAAAAAGTGTGTGGAGCAAGGAGGCCTACAAACCTGACTCGGTTATACCAGCTCTGCCAGGAGGAATGGGCCAAAATTCACCCAACTTATTGTGGGAAGCTTGTGGAAGGCTACCCGAAACGTTTGACCCAAGTTAAACAATCTAAAGGCAATGCAACCAAATACTAATTTAGTGTTTGTAAACTTCTGACCCACTGGAAATGTGATGAAAGAAATATGATCTGAAAAAAAATCACTCTCTACTAACATTTCACATTCTTAAAATAAAGTGGTGATCCTAACTGACATAAGACAGCGACTTTTTACTAGGATTTGTGAAAGACTTTGAGTTTAAATGTATTTGGCTCAGGTGTATGTCAACTTCTGACTTCAACTGTAGGTATGTGTTTGCAAAGGGCATCAGTGTCTTAACAGCACAATTTGCCAAGTCAGGATACACTGAGTGCAGCCAAATCCAGAAATCTGACAGTGGCATCTGATTAAATTCAATTTTCACAGAACGCTTGTTGCAATTTCGATGAGGCTCTCTTGTTCAGATATAGGTAAGTGGACTGGAGGCAGAGCATGAAAGGGATAACGAATCCAGTTGTTTGTGTCATCCGTTTTGGAAAGGTAATTGTTCACCCAACTCACTCAGGTGCTTTGCTATATCACATTTGACATTATCCGTTAGCTTGAGTTCATTTGCACACAAAAAATCATACAATTGTGGAAAGACCTGTGTGTTGTCCTTGTTAATACAGACACAGAAGAGCTCCAACTTCCTCAATTTTGTCCCGCACATCGAACATAGTTGCGGAGTCGCTGTAATCCTACATTCAGATGATTCTGGTGAGAAAAAATATCACCCAGAGTGGCCAGTCGTGTGAGAATCTCATCATCATGCAATCGGTCAGACAAGTGAAAATGATGGTCAGTAAAGAAAACTTTAAGCTTGTCTCTCAATTAAAAAAACATGTCAATACTTTGCCCCTTGATAACCAGCACTTCTGTATGTTGTAAAAGCGTTACATGGTTGTTGCCCATATCATTGCATAGTGCAGAAAATACATGAGAGTTCAGGGGCCTTGCTTTAACAAAGTTAACCATTTTCACTGTAGTGTCCAAAACATCTTTCAAGCTGTCAGGCATTCCCTTGGCAGCAAGAGCCTCTCGGTAGATGCTGCAGTGTACCCAAGCGGCATCTGGAGCAACTGCTTGCACCCGCGTTACCACTCCACTATGTCTCCCTGTCATGGCTTTTGCACCATCAGTACAGATACCAACACATCTTGACCACCAAAGTCCATTTGATGTCACAAAGCTGTCCAGTACTTTAAAAATATCCTCTACTGTTGTCCTGGTTTCCAGTGGGTTTCCTTAATTGACCCCCCATAAACGTAACGGACATATACCAAGAGCTGTGCCAGGCCCGCCACATCTGTTGATTCATCCAGCTGTAACGCATAGAATTCACTGGCTTGCGAAGCAGTAATTGTTTCAAAACATCTCCTGCCATGTCACTGATGCTTCGTGAAACAGTGTTGTTTGATGAAGTAATTGTCTGTATAGTTTTTTGGGGCCTTTTCCACCAGCATTGTCCCATCCATAACTGCGTCAGCAGGAATAATTAAGTCCTCCACAATAGTATGGGGCTTGCCTATCCTAGCCACTCAGTAGCTCACCATATAAGACGCTTCTAGCCCCTTCTTATTAATGGTATCTGTTGCTTTTATACATGTCTTACTACTCGAAAGTCGTCTTAATTCTCTTATTTTTCAAATTGACATGTTTTGTTTCTAAATGTTTTCACAAGAGTGAAGGTTTCATTGAGTTGTGAGATAGTACTTTTGCACATATAACACACTCTGGCTGAGGAAAGGCACTACTCCCAATATAAGTGAACCCCAAATCAATGTAGTTCTCATCATATTTACGTCTCTTCGATGGTCCAACGTCCCTGTCTGATTTTTGGGGCTTTCCCGGGTAAGGGGGCAGTAGCTCTTCGGCTGCAACAGATTCACAAATGTGAGTGTCCATGCTAGCTGGGCTAACAACACATGTAGAGTTACTGATGCTAGCATTGGATGTGCTCGTGGAAGTAGAACAACTTGTGTCATCGACAGGTGCCGGTGTAGTACTGCTTGTAGTAGCAGTACTACCACAATAGGTGGTATGTGTCTCTTTGGGCCTTGCTTTTTATAACCATTTTTCAATTTTCGAGCAAACGGAACGAGCAGACCGTTAGTGGAGTTCCCGCAAGAGAGTAACGGTTAATGTGATTGGATGATAATTATTTGACTTGGCTACCTGGATATGACATCGTGTTGTTATTTCGCTGAACACCAGATGGTTTCATTTGATTTTTGGCAGTAAAACAAGGCTACTCGGGCGAGAAAAAACATCACCCAAATGTATAGCTCCATTGAAAAAAAATTTTTTTGCACATTTTTATTTGGCGTACTCCCGGCATTGTGCGTACCCCAGTTTGGGAATACCTGCTGTAGAGGTTAAGGAATGGCTGACTGTGTGCCACTGTGTGCCAATTCTCCACATCTCATTTGAAGTTCATTTGAAGGTGTGTAACCCCTCGCTGCTGCTG